>NC_083279.1:79723221-79902304 GCF_963506605.1 Zootoca vivipara | reverse complement strand
CCCCCAAGTGTTGTCTCCACGTGTCCTCAGGTGGTCAATTTTCCTTGCCGGCTACCAGTATGCACTAATCCACCGCCCTGGGAAGGCGATGGGCCACGCAGACGCCCTCAGCAGGCTACCACTACCAGAAACAGGCCCCGACCCAGCGCCTGCGCAAGAGGTTATGACCCTGGAGCTGCTTCCCGACCGACCCATTCAGGCACAAGAAGTTGCGCACCATTCCACAAAAGATAGGGTCATCTCCCGGGTCCTGGACTGGGTGTGGCGAGGATGGCCCAGCAGCAGCCCTGGGCCAGAATTCGCCGGCTACACAAACCGCAAACATGAACTGTCGGCCCACAAGGGGTGCCTGTTATGGGGAAGCAGGGTTGTTGTTCCCCAGCCCCTCCGCAAAAGGGTCCTTACAGCCCTACACGAGACACACCCAGGGGTAGTGAGGATGAAGGCCCTTGCCAGGAGTTATGTGTGGTGGCCGGGGATTGACAGAGAGATAGAGGCCTGGGTCCAACACTGCAAGACCTGCCAAGAATCCCGCCCGGATCCCCCAAGGGCCCCAGTCCAGCCCTGGGAGTCCGCCCGACATCCATGGTCACGCTTGCACGTGGACTTCGCTGGCCCCTTCCAGGGAAAAACATTCTTCATAGTGGTGGATTCCTACACCAAATGGCTGGAGGTCGCACTGGTACCGTCCACTTCTACGGCGGCAGCCATCCGGGTACTACGTAAGCTTTTTGCAACCCACGGGCTCCCTGACACCCTCGTCTCGGACAATGGAACCGCATTCACGTCAGAGGAGTTCCAGACCTTCACAGCGCAGAACGCCATCCGCCACATCCGCTCAGCACCATTCCACCCTGCCACCAATGGCCAAGCGGAGCGCATGGTGCGGACCACCAAGGACAGCCTCCGCCGCATGACACAAGGGGACTGGGAATACCGCCTTGCCGCATTTCTTCTAGCACAGCACAGCACCCCAAGCACAACGACGGGCCGGAGCCCAGCTGAACTACTAATGGGCCGGCGCCTTGCAACTAGACTGGACCGACTTCACCCCGACAGAGCTCAGGATGAGGTAGTGGTGGGGAAAGGCAGGAACCCCCGGACATTTGTGGCCCAGGACGCAGTGTACGCAAAGAATTTTGGGGCAGGCCCAGCATGGGTACCCGCCACAGTCACCAAGGTGACCGGTCCCGTGTCGTACGAGGTACTAACGGAAGGGGGGCAATGTTGGCGCCGCCACTGCGACCAGCTACGGCGACGATTCCCAGGAGGAACCCGGGAGGAGAGCGGGACAGAGGGGTCCCAAGGGGACAGCAGGGCAGTGAGGCCTGTAGAGCGAGAGGGGTGGGCAGGGGAAGCAGAAGCAGTAGGCACAGAGGGGCGCCCCGAGGCTGGAAGGACACCGGAACCAGAACCACAACCTAGTGGTTCAGTGGAGCCAGACCAGACAGCCCCGGCACAGCCAGCAGCCTCGGAACACGAGCCAGAACCAGAACCCCTGACCAAGGAACACCCCAGGCCACAACGCACACGGAGGCGGCCAGCAGACCTTGGGGACTACGAATGCAACTTCCCGGGCAGGACTGGAACTTAGAGGGGAGGGGTGTTATGTACTGAGCTGAATCCTAGAACAATAGGATTCAGAATCAGCGGGAGCTACCCAATCCAACTCCAGGTGGAAGTGAATCCGCAACCTGATTGGCCTGCTGGAGCAGCCAAGCAGGCGGCTGGCAGAAGCGAATCTGCTACCTGATTGGCCTGTAGGAGCAGCCAATCAGGCTGCAGGCAGAAGTCAATCTACAATATAATTGGCCCACAGGTGTAGCCCTGAAGTAGCCAATCACGCAAGGCCCATTGTGTACATAATGTATATAAGCAGATGGTTTTGGGAAAAGAGCCATTCTTCTTCTCCTCTTCTCCTTGATGACTATGAGCTGAATAAAGAGCATGAAATTCACTCTCGACTCCGAGTACATTTCACCATCTCAGCCAGCTTTAGCATTACTCCTGAAGAGAGTTGGAATAGGGCTACATTAAAAGGTAAAGGGACCCCTGACCATTAGGTCCAGTTGTGACCGACTCTGGGGTTGCGGCGCTCATCTTGCGTTATTGGCCAAGGGAGCCAGCGTATAGCTTCCAGGTCATGTGGCCAGCATGACAAAGCCGCTTCGGGCGAACCAGAGCAGCACATGGAAACACAGTTTACCTTCCCACTGTAGCGGTTCCTATTTATCTACTTGCACTTTGACGGGCTTTCGAACTGCTAGGTTTGCAGGAGCTGGGACCGAGCAACGGGAGCTCACCGTTGCGGGGATTCGAACTGCCAACCTTCTGATCGGCAAGCCCTAGGCTCTGTGGTTTAACCCACAGCGCCACCCACGTCCCTGGCATAATTTACCCCATTGGAAATTACTCTGGCTTCCTATGATTTGGATTGCTCTGCTCATGTATCAAGAATATGGACTACCTTTTTTTGTATATCCTAAAGGTGAGGGGCTTGTACATATTTAAAACATGAGCACAGATTTGAGCTTGTTTTTCGAAGAACATCAGAACTCCAGATTTCGGAATGTGTGTGGCCCTCCTGCTGCACCTCTGTCATCTGACACATGGCATTTGCTGAAACTGCGCCACACCTTTTCCTTTTGCCGCTGGTAGTTTACATGCCTCCGTGAGCACAAGCAAGGCTTTCTCATGTTCCACCTGCAAAAGGAGGGGAGGGAGTCCAAGATCATTAAGCTGGCACTTCCAGTTTTTTAATCTGTGGATGAGTAAATTACTTTTTCCTGCAGCTCAAAAAAGAATTTCTACAGGCTTTTGCTGAGTGATGGATATGACAGCAGCTTTTGTGAGCCCCTGCCAGGAGATCTTCAACAATGCCAAATAACAACAACAACAACAACAAACAACAACAACCATCATTGTTTAGAAAATTAATGCAGATGCAGGCACAGGTTACATTTAAAAGACAAAACTCCAGTATGTGTGAACTGACTGTCATCCTTACAATATGGGCTCCATTGTTAGTGATAACAAATGGCACGGGTGCCATGCTTGTGAATTTGCTTCTTTCAACGATCTTGGAGGGTGTTCTATAGCATTGTTACTATGCTAGGAAGAGCCTACCATATTTTAAAAGTCACTGCCAAAGCTTGGCAGACACTTCATGAGGGGTGCCATTGAGGGAGGACACGCTGGATTTCAAACCAGATATTATTATTCATTGTGAGCATCTACACAGGGACCCAGGTGGCGCTGTGGTTAAACCACTGAGCCTAGGGCTTGCTGATCAGAAGGTCGGCGGTTCGAATCCCTGTGACGGGGTGAGCTCCCGTTGCTTGGTCCCAGCTTCTGCCAACCTAGCAGTTCGAAAGCACGTCAAAATGCAAGTAGATAAATAGGAACCGCTACAGCGGGAAGGTAAACGACGTTTCCATGTGCTGCTCTGGTTTGCCAGAAGTGGCTTTGTCATGCTGGCCACATGACCTGGAAGCTATACGCCGGCTCCCTCGGCCAATAATGCGAGATGAGCGCGCAACCCCAGAGTCGGTCACGACTGGACCTAATGGTCAGGGGTCCCTTTACCTTTACCTTTACAGTAGGGCTAGGGATTTTTGTTTGTTTGTTTTGTTCCCGGGGGCCACATTCTGTTGTGGGGAACATTTCAGGGGTCACATGCAAGTGCTGCGCAGGGCCTGAGGCAAAAGTGGATGTGACTCTTATCATTGTACAGTAGGCTTCGCTGCAGCCATGCAAAAGTCAAGCGGTGTTGACACCCATTTCTCCACCCTCCGTCCATGCCAGCAAGCAAGAGGCATTACCAAAGTTCAAGCACATATTCCAGAACAGCAAAAACCCTCAAACAGGATCAATGAGGGATAAGCCTGAGGAGAAAGGGGGTGGGTCTGGGGAGGGGGCTAACAGAGCCCAAGTGCCCTATACAGAGTGCATTTCATCCCTGGGCCTGAGGTTTCTTTCTCACCCCTGAGATGTAGGGCTGTATATATACTAACTGTGTACAGTTAACACATAGAAAGTGGGAAGTGGAATTGCACCTATGGGCTCTTCTCCCATGTACACCTTTGCCCTGCCTGTGCATGCACAACACCCCCCCCCCTGTTTCCATGCAGGGAATCCAGCATGTGCATTTGTATGCTTGCTGATCAGAAGGTCGGCGGTTCGAATCCCTGTGACGGGGTGAGCTCCCGTTGCTTGGTCCCAGCTCCTGCCAACCTAGCAGTTCGAAAGCACGTCAAAATGCAAGTAGATAAATAGGAACCGCTACAGCAGGAAGGTAAACGGCGTTTCCATGTGCTGCTCTGGTTTGCCAGAAGCGGCTTTGTTATGCTGGCCACATGACCCAGAAGCTATACGCCGGCTCCCTCGACCAATAATGCGAGATGAGCGCGCAACCCCAGAGTCGGTCACGACTGGACCTAATGGTCAGGAGTCCCTTTACCTTTTAGGTTTTAAAAATAAATTGTGCCGATTGAGTGTAGACAAAGGAGAAGCCAGTGGGCATGTGTGGGTATCCTTCCATTTCTCTGCCTGAGTATGCTGACTGCACACACAAACAATGTAGGGACCACCTTTGTATCTCTGTCCTACTCAGTAGTTCCACACATTAGATAAGCCACAATAAAAACATTATACAAACCTTTACATATGACTTTGGCTAATAATAAAAAAGAAGGGTGGTAGTTTCATTTGGGTAGTTTACATTGCTATAGTTATCATTAAACAGATGTTCTAAAACCCATTGCTTTGGGGGAAGCTGGTGGGTGGTGGGTTAGTTTAATATTGAATATTTCCAAGACTTAAGTCTTACCGACAACTTTCCCTTTTCCACTGAAATCAGATGTGGTGTTCCATTATACCTTCCCCTTATTCACCATCAATTATATTCGGACTTGGCTTGCACATAATGCTAAGCCATGGTTAAGTAAACTTGATCATTCAAACCCAGCCTAGTGGCTTAACCGTGGTTTATTGAGCATGAACAAACCATGCACAATAGTCATGGTTTGTTGCTGTTATGTAAACCTTGGTTTATGTTAACCATGATTTAGCATCCTATGCCAACCCGGCCACTGAATCTTTGTTTGCATAGCTGGTCATTTCTAATGCAACTTTCCCCTATGACAAGAGCAAGGAAGTAGGGGGATAAAGATTGCTGGCAAAAGTCTTCATAAAACCAGTAGGGATACTTGTGGATCTTTCACACAAAACATGCTGGACAGTTTCAGGAGTTCTGGAAGATAAACCCACGTCCCAGATTTGCATTTCATTGTTCCAAGATATTATGGAGTCTGCTTTCTTCAAGAGTCTTGCTTCCATTTTCTTGCTTGCATCTCATTCCATATTAACTGATGTTTTGGCTTGGCTAGACTTTTTTCTTAGACAACAATCCTGATCCTTCTGCCCTCTAGTCTTTCATTTCGCCAAGAATAATTCCTGCCTCAACTGGTGACTAGGTGTATAGAGCAGACTATCAGCTTACTTAGTTATAATTAAACATATGCCCCTGCATGTTCAGAGCACCTTTCTATTTGTTCTAACTCTGAAAGCTCTTAAAATATAAATAATACAGGAGGAGGAGGAGGAGGAGGAGGAGGAGGAGGAGGAGGAGGAGGAGGAGGAGGAGGAGGAGGAGGAGGGTCACCAACGACAACAGAACAACAGTTCCTGTACAGCTTCTTGCTGGCAGGCAGCTGTACTGGTAGTGAGACTTTTAAAGTTTCAAGAAAAACATTTTCCTTAATTGGGGTGGAGGCAGACCTTTTTCATCTCAAGGGCCACATACCTTTGTGTGCAGTCTTCTGGGGGCCACAGTCCAGTGACTCTCTTCCTCTTCCAATTAATAATTGTGCAGCAGATTGGGATAGGCAGATCTGTCATTTTCAGTTTCTCTCCATTTCTTGTTTTTCCAGTTTATGTTCAGTTCCTCACAGTTCCACATCAGTGGAAATTCAGCAGCATTTTCTTCAAACATTTTAATGCAACTTTCCCTCACAGGTGCATTTTTTCAAAGCCATTTTCCTGAATATAATGCCTTTTTTGCATATTATTTCCACAAATGTATGCATTTTTATTACCCTAGTGGATGCATTTTTGCACAAATTTCACTTGGCTGGCAAACTGCATTGCCAAATCAGGAACCGCCTGAAATTCAAAGGAGAGACATGTTTCCATCTGCATATTGTTTTGGGATGTGCAAATTAGGTAGGTTTGCCTTTCAATGCTAACTGAGCTGAATTTCTCCCTGATCCCTAATAGAAGATGACACTTCAGCCAGGTTGCAACTCATCCTGCATGCTGCACCTGCTGGAATTTCCTCTTGTGCATGGTTTATAGATGATCATACTTTTGTGCTAGGATATGGAGTGACACCAACATCTATTTCAACTGACCTGGGTTCTTTTAACACCAAGACTGTAGTCATTTTCCAACCCCTGGCTTCCTGGCGTTTTCTTCTTATGTGAATGCCAGGCATTACTACAGCTCTGCAAAATCAATTTGACTGCGACTTCAGAGCACATAGTACTTCTTCTTCTTCTTCTTCTTCTTCTTCTTCTTCTTCTTCTTCTTCTTCTTCTTCTTCCTCTTCTTCCTCTTCTTCTTCTTCTTCTTCTTCTTCTTCTTCTTCTTCTTCTTCTTCTTCTTCTTCTTCTTCTTCTTCTTCTTCTGTAGCTGATTAAGATTGTCTTCCATGGTCTCAATGGTGTGCCTGTGGAGGGAGGCCAATTCTGGATCCACACGTCCTTCCACAGTGGGGACATAGATTTCCGGGTGGGAGTTGATCATGGTGATCTTCAACGTCCATGAAACCTTAGGTAAAGGTTTTTCTCCAATTGGAGCACTCACAGGCCAATGTTTCCCAATTGTTGGTTTTTATCCTGCTTTTTTTTTATAGATTTGCCTTGAGAGAGTCTTTAAACCTCTTTTGTTGACCACCATTTCCATTTTAAAGTTTGGAATAGAGTAGTTGCTTTGGAAGACGATAATCAGGCATCCAAACAACATTACCAGTCCAATGAAGTTGATGTTGAAGAATCATTGCTTTGACACTGGTGATCTTTGCTTCTTCCAGTACACTGGCATTAGTTCACCTGTCTTCCCAAGTGATATGTAACCAGTGGACTGTGAGAAGTTTATCTATTACCCCCTTTTTCCCAAGGTGGGTTTTGGAAACACATGCACACAGTTTAAATGTTATTGGTTGCTGCACTTGTAGGGGCCATATTTACAACACAATCCTATGGAAGCACATACCTTCTCCCCCAATTTGCAGCACTTCCAGATGTTTTGGGCTACAATTCCCATCAGCCCCAGCCAGATCCAAAGGGAATTTCACCCCTCACATGCCTAGATGATTGGCTTGTGCTATACATGATTCGTAGGGGTTGACAGAAAAGCAAGCCATCTGGGGAGAGACACAGCTAAGCTGGATACTCTCCCTGCCTCCCCTCAATAAAATTTGCCTTGGGTCACCTGAAAGCACTTCCATCCAAGGTTAGAGGGATGCTCTGGTTTCCTCAGAAGCGGCTTAGTCATGCTGGCCACATGACCCGGAAAAACGGTCTGCGGAAGCGGACAAACGCCAGCTCCCTCAGCCTGTAAAGCGAGATGAGCACAGCAACCCCAGAGTTGTTCGCAACTGGACTTAACTGTCAGGGGTCCTTTCACCTTTACCTTTAAGGAAAGCCTACCAAGTTGTGGCTTACTTGAGAGCCTTTGATATGACTTGCCATTGTAGAAGGAAGAGAGTAAAAGCTCTCTCACCCTCAACCCATTGCACCCACCACTGTTGAAAAAAAATGGCAGATCAGAACAGGACATAACTCCACGGGAGATTTTGAATCTTCCCAGTGATTTCTTTTTAAACATAGCTTCATTTGAGCTCTAAAGGCAGAAGGCACATTGAAGTGGTGATTGTGGTGGAGGACACCATTTTTAGAAGCAGGAAAAGACCAAGGTGCTCTTTTTAGAATGAAGCTTTCACAACAGCAACGTGACATTTAACTAAACGAGGCAATTAGACCAGGGGAGGGAAACAACAACAACAACCCTCTCGATGCAAACAGGTGAAAGAAAAAATCCCCACCCATGACCAGAACCTTAAAACAACACTGAACATTTATTAGAAAGCAAGAGGCAGAACCATGAATAAGATGTTTTCAGATGCAACTCCTTTTTTAGGAATTGGCAACAAATTCTCTTAATGTCATATTGGTGAAACTTCCAGTTATGGGGCACAATTCACCAAAGTTGAGGGCCAACCTGCACGTGGGTCTTGGCATCTAAGGTGTGGGTTTGTTTGTTAGTTGAGGGGGTGGAATTGATAATTTTTGAGGTTAAAGCCGGTGTGGAGAGTGGAATTTAACCCTTTCTCCCCCTGTTAGGATCCTGATGGAAAACCCTCTTGTGAAATTATTTGCTTTTGAAAGGGCGGGGGAGGGGGGACAGGGAATCCCTCACTGGTGCCAATGGGAGATTCCCTCCCCTCCAATGCAAATATCACCTCTTAAAATGCATACAATCCAACTGAGGAACTGAAAACAGCAAGTTAACTGCAGAAGGCTAAAAACCTGCTTACAGGAACATTCTCTTTTATTGTACGTTGAGCATTCATTTGAGTCTAAATCCAAAACTAGGCACATTTGCACAGAGATTCTAAGTGTTTCCGCACTTTTGATAACAGCATAGATAAAGCAATACAGTACATTCAAATGCTAATGCGCAGATGGGATGAGATAAAGATGCATTTCTTCCTGCCACGTGATCATCTTATTGTGCGCTATCATTCATTCCCGACTGTCCACAAGCGCAAGGCACTATTTTGGAAGGATAACATGTCTGCAGAGTTTGAAAGCACAAACTCAGGAGACATATCTGTTCTCAAGAACTTGTTTGAGAGTCTTAAGAAATAAAGCCCATCTACTTCAGCAACTTGTTCTTGCAGCAGCCCCAGATGCCTATATGGATCCCAGAAGAAATAGCATTCTTCTCACTTGTGATCCCATGATAGCTGTTCTTAAGAGGCAGACTGCAAGAGGCACATGGGGGGGGGAGGAAGTCCCATTACGCAAGTGGAAGTGATTGCATTAATGCAGCCACAAGCAAACTTGACCCTCCAGATGTTTGGGGACTACAGCTCCCATCATCCCTGACCACTGGTCTTGTTAGCTAGGGTTTCTTCTTTTCTTTCTTCAAATAATATTTATTGATTTTCAAACATTTCAACACAAAAACAAAAAGAAAAAAGAAAAAAGAAAAAGAAAACATAATCAAGAAAGAGAGGGGGGGAAACATATCAATTCTTACATTAACTTGACATTGTGGACTTCCTCGATTCCCCCCACACTGGGTCCATTTATTAAATCTAAATTATTAAAGCAATTTTCCTTTATCATCTTAAATCATTCTAACGCAATTTTTCCATTATTTCACAACCAATTCTAATCTACACAAAGAGAAAAAAAATTGACTATCCTCAACCTATAATTCATTCATTAATCCAAATCTAAATTTATTTTCCCATCCATCTCTAATTCTTCCTTTAGCCTCACAATTTATACCCCCCAAATTTTCCAAACATTCCAATATTATATCTTCTTTCATAATAACCTTTAACCACTTTTATCTAATTCTACCCCCCTTTCCCTGGACTCTGGATCTCCCAGATGCATCAACCAGTTCCATAAAACGTTCCAGTTTCGGACCATCTTAATCAATCAGAAAATAACCCATTGTTGCTCCTCACCCTAGTCCCACTCTTTCGCCACCTATCCACCTTCCTGCCAACAGGATGACCCTGGCGCTGCATTTCATTGGTAGAGCTGCTGCCATGTGGCGTCGCTTCTACCAATGAAACGCAGCGCCGGGGTGAGGGATGACCCTGGCGCTGCCGAGGCGAACAGGGTCCTAGAGCCCCTGCTCCGCTCGCTTACCTCCCTGCTCTCCCCTGAGCAGTGTGGCGGGCGGAGAAAAAAGGGAGGCCGCTGCACAGCTCCCCCACTTGCTGAGGTGCCCCTGAGCGCCCCCTGAGCGCCCGGCGCCCTGCGCCACTAGAGTCAATGGGCGAGACGGCCCTGTTTGGCTGAAAACCTAAATCCTATTAGAAAACCTATGGTTCATTTTGTTTATCAGACGCATTGCCCTCAGCCCAACAGAGTTTCAGAATCCTACCTTATTTGTATGTTTTAAAAATGTTCATTTAACAAGGTGTGTTTGAACTGTGCTTTTAAAATACAAAGCTGTATTACCTTGTAGAATAGTTAATACTAATTATGGTCAGATTCTGCTACTGAAACATTGATTACAGCTAGACACAGGCAGCTTGAATGATGTGAAAGATGCCACTAATCTCCTTTATTCTTGATGAGTGTATTTTTCACCATGTTCCAATTTATCAGAGGTTTGATTCATTCACGGCGAGCCCCTTTAAAACCAAATCCCCTCACCCCTTCATGTTTTAGTACTTATATCACAAATATGTATGAAAGCCATTTCTGTTCTCCCAACTGGAATTCTCTTTTTAAGAGTTCTATTTTTTATTTCTCCTTTAAAATCTGACATAATTACCACGCCGGTGCTAGCTGGCTGCATTTGATTTGGGAGGCATTCAAGTTTATAAGCTGATAACGGAGCAAGTTTGCTGTTTGATCATTAGAAGGTATATTGCTCTGCAGAGTCTCCACTGCCTCCCCCATGCCCCCTGCAACATAGAAAAGTAAACATCTGAAATAGAAAGAAAACAGTCTTCATAAAATGAGAGTAACAGAGCAGGGTTTGGGGGGGGGGGCTTTGTCCATAGACTTGGGAATCTGAAATAAAACCTGTAGCCTGTTGTCACCATCTAAGCAAGAGGCTAATTATGCTCTGCCATGCCGATCCGTTACAATGCACTATAATTGAGCTGGAGAATAGTATTTGTATTAAGAGAAATAGCTGGCCTCAATTAGACAGGAGTGTGTTTGAGCTGAAGGAACTAGCTGCCGTTTTAATGAATGAAGCTCTGTTGTTGAGCCATTGAATGTATTCGTCACATTCCTTCCTCCTGTGACCCTGGCGAGAAAACTGCCACTCAGAGTGGAGGCGTGCACTGAATGTGCACTTATTTGGGGAGAAACTGATACAAACAAACATACATGGCCTGATACGTAGGCACTGCCTCCAAGCTGCTAGCCACATGCCAGGAAAGCAGTTGCAGTAACTGCATTCTGGTTGCAGCCATAGATGGATGATGAGCCCACCATACCTGTGGGACAGGTATTGCTCCTTCTGCTTAATTGTGTATATTTCTAACCTCTGTTAACATGTGTTTCCAAGGGCTCAAAAGCCAATGAACCGCAATAACAAGGAAACCAAACGATGGCAGGGAACCAGTCAAAACGAGCATCATGTTCAGTCATTTCTAGGGCACCTTTCCAATATCCATAAGAACTTAAGAAGAAGCCTGATTGATCCAGCCAGTCCCATATCTAGTCTAGCATCCTGTTCTCATAGTGGCCAACCAGATGCCTATGGGGAGCTAGAAAGCAGCAGAGTCTTGAGAGTCCCATGGACTGCAAGAAGATCAAACCTCTCCCTTCTGAAGGAAATCAGCCCTGAGTGCTCACTGGAAGGACAGATTCTGAAGCTGAGGCTCCAATACTTTGGCCACTCATGAGAAGAGAAGACTCCCTGGAAAAGACCCTGATGCTGGGAAAGATGGAGGGCATAAGGAGAAGGGGACGACAGAGGACGAGACGGTTGGACAGTGTTCTCGAAGCTACCAACATGAGTTTGACCAAACTGCGGGAGGCAGTGCAAGACAGGAGTGCCTGGCGTGTTCTGGTCCATGGGGTCACGAAGAGTCGGATACGACTAAACAACTAAACAACAGCAAAACAATAGAAATAAATGAAAAGAAAAAGTAAATGCGCAACAACATTGAGTAAAGTGGATACTGTACCTGCGTTTGCTGGTGGATCTCATAAAACATCATAAGCGCTATATTGAATTTTTGATACATTGAAATTTTGATGTGTTTCAAATAGTGTTAATGGGGTTGTGAAGAAGTCCCTCACCCTCTGCTTAGTTCATGTCTGTTCACACTCATTGTTCCTTGGTCTGCTGCCACTTTTGTGGTTGGCTTTCAGAAGAAAAGAAAAGGTTAAAGAGCTTTTTCATAATGTGGTTCCAGGCAATCAAGTCATCGCATAGTGAATGCAACAATATCATAACCCACATAGCCTATCAGCTTTTTCTCAGCCCTGTTGCTGCGCAGTGATGCACATAAAAAGTCTGGATTTTAGAATTTTCCTATAAACACTGTCACACCTTTTCAAATACCAGGGCAGCAGAGGGAAACTGGTCCAAAATAGGGAGGGCATTTTGAGTGGAGTGAAAACGTCCAAGAACACTCAGCATTAGTGGAAAGTCATCTTTCCATTATCCACGTAGCCTTTAAAACCCATCCATGTAAACCTCCATCTGACAACTGCCACAACGCAGAGAATTCCATTACTTTTGTAAACTTGACACACACAAAAAGGCTGTTGAACAGAGCAGTGTTTTGTTTTGTTTTTCTTAATGGAAAGCAAAGAAAATGTCTTTTAAAAGACTGTGACATCTCTGGAAAGCATGAAACGGACTTGTTCTGCCTCAAGGAAATGTAATTCAATATGGAAGGTAGAACGCCCTTTGCCTGAACCTGGCCATCGGTATTTCTGAAAACAAACACGTGTCTCTCCCCCCCACACACACACTTTACACAACAAACCAATTTGCTTCTGGTTTTGGATTAAAAGGCGTCACCGAGTGCAATCTCACTCCACCCCACTAGCAAATCAGATCTTACATCATAATTGGAAATAACTCTGGATTTGAAAATAACTTGCAGGCACATCGGTCAATCAAATAAAGGCACTGCTGTGAAAAGGGCCCCAGATAACTTAGTCACAACAAAGACAACTATTTTCAGAGAGAGCTCGGCAGGCCCACATTCTGCTTGCAGCTGCAGTCTGGCCCGGAAAAAGCGCGGCAAGCCGGCTTTGGAGAGTGTCCAGAAAGAGAATCAGAATGAGCTCAAGGGTCTTCTTACCTTCCAAGAGAGTGTGAAAAAATTCAACATGAGCTATAAGTCCACCGCAGCTGTCAAGGGAGGCTTGAGGTAAGTGGGTTAAGCAAATTGAGACCCCAAATAAACTCATGTTTGTGTTCACACTAGTGGAGTGCAACCTGCTCACCATTCCAGCGCCCAGCAGACACAGCAACAAGGTCCTGATGTCAGTGAGCACCAGTGAGAAATACAACCTGGCAAACTAATACGAAATATGCACCTTACTTAAGGATCTGGGTGACCTGGAGACACAACACCCTCCTCCAATGGGTGGTGGTCCATTAGGCCAAACAGGGCACCAACTTCAGTCTGCCGTCATTCAATCCCCACTTGCTGTCAGGGACTGGCTGGATGAGGAGGAGGAGTGGTGGGTGGCTCCATCCCAGGAACTCCCCCAAAACAACACTACACTTCCCAGCACCATTAACAAACTACAGTTCACAGGAGTCCCCATGGTTGTTAAAGTGGTGTGACAGTGCTTTATGCAGACCCTCCAAGACCCTCCAAGTGTCCATATTTTCCAGGGACGTCCCTGATTTAGAGAAGCCGACCCGGTTTCTGATTTGATCCCGGAATGTCTCACTTTTCCTTAAGATGTCCCTATTTTCATTGGAGAAATGTTGAAGGGTATGGAGTTATCCAACCCCCAAGCCACCTGAAGGCAATCCTGCATAGGGATTTTTTTTTAAAAAAAAATGTTTAATGTTTTATTATGTTTTTATATATGTTGGAAGCTTCCCAGAGCGGCTGGGGCAACCAACTAAGATGCGTGGGGTATAAACAGTAAAATTATCATTATGGAATGAGGCGTCCCTATTTTCATTGGAGAAATGTTGGAGGGTATGATTTATGTATGGTGTGGATATGACCAGTGGCAGAGCTTCATGCTCCGCCAGCGGGGGCGGAGAGCAGACGGGGGCGTGGCTGGCACGCGTCCCGAGGGTGGAGAGCGCCTTCCACATGGGCGTGGCACACGTTCTGGGGGCGGGGTGCACTGCCCGGAGGGGCGTGGCACGTGTTCTGGGGGCGGGGACAGCCGCCATGGCACCCTACCGGGATCGCGCTGGCCAGGGCGGTACACTCCCATCGCCCCCTCTTCCTATGCCCCTGGATATGACCTACATGCAGCCGTGAGCAAGGAAGGAACTGTAAAATAAACCTGCTCTCTGATAAGCATAGTCCCGACTCTTATTTCCAGCAGTCCCGGGCCTCTGAACACAACACCCACCAACATCAGTCTGTCTCCTGCCAGCTCCAGCCTGCCTTGCTTACAACCAGTAAGGGAGTTGCTCCTGCTGCTCTTGGCTCTGGCTCCACCTATTATTGGCCTTCTTGCCCTACCAGTCCCAATGGGTACCTTCCACCACTGGGCATGACAGCTGTTCATTGGAGGGATGAGGAGAGACAGCATGTAAGCAAGAAGAAGCGCGTGGACATAGGAAAGTGCCTTCTGCTGAGTCAGTCCATTGGTCCATTTTGCTCTGTACTGTCTACATTAACTGGCAGTGGCTCTCCAGAGTTTCAGGCAAGAGTTCTCTCCCAGCCTTACCTAGAGATGTTGGGGACTGAACTTAGGACCTTCTGCATGCAAGGCAGAAGGTCTTCCACTGAGCTATGGTCCTTTCCCATTCAAGGCATGCAGCTGGGGGCAGCGCCCTGTTCACCCTAATCATGGACAAGCCTCCACCCACTGGAATAGTTTTGTTTTTCAAAGCCTAGTTCCAAGGCTGAATGTGGGAGTTTGCTGGTCCCTCCTCAGAGCTGGTCCTCCCATCTCATGGGAGAAAGGATACGGGCGGCCAAAGAGGTTCTCTTGTTTCTTGCCACCAAGGGGAAAAAAGCCACCCAAACTATCTCAGTCTGTGCCCAGTTACTTCATTTTATTGTCCACATTTGTTCATACTAATCTAGGAGGGCCGTTTTGGATTCTTTCCTACATTTAACAAAATGCAGAATCGAGAGGAAAACAGGGGAAAGTCCCTGGCCGTGCAAAAGATTGTTTGATTGTAAAGGAATGTGAGCTTGTCCCAGACTTTTAAAAAGTGTTTTATATATCGAATATACAGCCATGGCTACATGCAAGTATATACATATCCCAGGATAAATATTAACTGGCTGACTTTAACATTTATGATGATTTTCAGTAACACCAAGGGTGTAACTGCAGAAGCAGAGATGGAACAGCTACAAAAAGTTACAGACCTTTGCTTTAATGTAACGGGTTTAGCGGCATGAAACTGAATGGAAATAAAAAAATATTTTTAAAAGCTGTGAAATGATGGGAGGATGAGATCGAAAACAAATATGTTAGGTGTTATGCTGGCAGTTTATCACTGAGAACAATAAAGCAAACAGCAGCTGGAAATGTCATCAGTATAGAGATGGAAAAATAGGAAACTACCTTAATATATTTTATAAGTCTTCTCATGTTATGTGCATCAGATAATATATCAAGAATTATAACTTCAACTGCAGTTCTGAAAGATCATGAGAAATAGCATTCCCTATAACTCTATCACATTTTAATATTTGGGACTATTATATTCCAAAACATTTTTGCAGTAAGGAAAAAATGTTTCAGGGAAAATATTTTAGCTGCTGCCCATTCACACCCACCCCAAAGTTAAAACTGTGTTATATATCAAAATTGTCCTTATTTACATGGACAATTGCTATTACAATCGCAATATTTCATTACTTGATTTCTTACTATATAATCATTTAGTAAGGGGGAAAAAATGTCATCGCACTCCAATTCACGTAGTTGCTAGTAGTTGGCTCTGCAAACTTAGCAGATACCTAGCCAGCCAGGCAGTGAAGACCGAAGAATGAAAGAGAGGGTGGCCAGGCGGCAGAGATAGGGGCTGCATGGAAGAGGTTGGAGGCGTAGTGGCTTGTGGAAGCCACAATGGTCAACAAGAGAGCAGCAGGATAGGCAGCAGAGGCCTGTGAGAATGTGGTGGAGACTTGCAAAGTCTAAACACTCTCTGAAGCAGTGCCCCTCACCACGGAGAACGTGGTTTGCCAAACTGCTCTCTAATCAGCATCCCCCCCCTTTTAAGCATCACTGGAGCTATGTTACCAGGAGGTGAGGTCACTGCATCTAAGAACAGTTTGGCTGGAGCCTCCCTTCCCACTGCCATCATTGGCACTGCCTAGACGTTTGAAGGAGAAGCATGTGGCCAGCATGACAAAACCACTTCTGGCGCAACGCAACACCGTGACGGAAACCAGAGCGCATGGAAATGCTGTTTACCTTCCTGCCGCAGCAGTACCTATTTATCTATTTGCACTGGCGTGCTTTCGAACTGCTAGGTTGGCAGGAGCTGGGACAGAGCAACGAGAGCTCACCCCGTCGTGGGGATTCGAACCGCCAACCTTCTGATCGGCTAGCCCAAGAGGCTCAGTGGTTTAGACCACAGCACCACCCTACTCCCTCTTTGCAGAGAGGTACAGGCGTATGTTGCAGCGAAAACAACAAAGGGACTGGTGGGCAGACCGACATGTTTATTCTGGCGTAAGCTTTCAGAGTCCATTTCGTCAGATACATGAAAAATAATGCTAAACTGGCAGGCTGGTTGGGGGATGGAGTGCCAAGGAGGGCTCTTAAAGGGAAGCAAAATGCAAAAAGGGCAGTGGGAACTACATGAAAACAAGTTAGTTACAGTGGCAATTGGCAAGGCAGTGTTGGCGGTAACACAGTCACCCTGGCATTAATTAACACGTGCAGTATGATAAAGATCTGAGACATGGAAGGATGTCAGAAGTGGACTCCCTGGAGGATTGGTGTTGGGATGTAGGCTTTTAAACTTGTTCACAAATGCCTTGGAGTTAGGGCCTTCTGCCTAAAATAGCTTCCATAATTCTGCTCATTAACCACAAGCAGTTAAGGGGGCAAAAAGGTATAAAACCGGATAAAATACACGTATGAAATGTAAAGAAAAAGAAGGTACTTCTTTTTCATATGTGGTGGGAATGTAGGGAAGTCAAAAAGTTTTGGGAGATGATATTAAGTTTGTTTAAAGAAGGAATATATTCAATAATTCTTTTTAAAGAATTTGATAGCACTGTGGTCAAATTCTGTTCCCATACAGCTCAACAATGCTCACACCTGACACCAGGTCCAGGGTCCCATTTCTGGCTGGTTTCACGTGCACGGGGGCGCAGTTATATGTAGAAATATTACCTCTTTGCCATGACTGAAACACAGATTTATGACCCAGTCTGTGAGAGAAGTTAAAGTCAACTATTACCACAACATCTCTTCCTTTGGGTGTTTCTTTCATTTCATTCTCCATCTCAAGATCACCTGGGGCATTCTTTTCAGGTGGGAGAGAGGGAAATAGTATGGCCTGGTCCTAATTTGCTCCTGGAACTTGGTATCTATCACATAGCTGCCAAGTTTTCCCTTTTCTCGCGAGGAAGCCTATTCAGCATAATGGAATATCCCTTAAAAAAGGGATAACTTGGCAGCTATGATCTATCATCGCCACCCACAGTGTTTTGTGGAGTACTCTTTCCTTTTGAGATTTCTAGCTTGTACATCTCCCAAACTAAATGACTCAGTATTTCAGTGCACAGCAATTTCTTGCTTTTTGGACACACAGAAGGACACCACCTCCAGAACTCCTTGCTCTATGGTTTGTATCCAGAGATCACCATGTCCCATGAGTTCTCTATTTCACTCAGTTTCTGTAATGCTCAATATATCTACGCTCTTAAAAAATAATAATCTTCTTTATTTCAGCTCAGAAGTTAGCATTTAAACATGGTGTCTCTTTCCAAATGGTGTATGCATTTTACCCAATGAGACTTTGGCTTCTATGAACTGATCTCATGTGGACCTGCACTTTCATTGCCTAATTCTTCCCATTTCCAATTTGCACACTCATAAACATTTTTAATAATGATTTATGCCAGACTGGGTGCTGCTCAGCTCCTGTTGATGTCCCTTTCGCCCCCCGCCCCCCAACAATCAGTTTTAAAGCTGCTCTGCCACCTTTCCAGTTTTAAGCACCAATCTGATTCAATCCTAGTTCCACTGAAGCCTGCCCTGTTTTACCTGCCTAGCTGTTAATTTTATTTATTGATTTAATTTGTTTTGGAGCTTGAGAAGGGAAAGGGGGACGGAGTAGTCCATTCTGACTTCCCTGCCCTGCTGCTGAACTCACATAGCTGCCTACCTCTGTTGATACCAAAATGATGTTTGGAATAATGTTTGTAAAAACAAACAAACCCAGAAGCTTTTCTTTTGAGAATTATAGGGACAGAACTACTGAAACTGTACTGAAATTTACTTATGTATGCTACTACAGCGGCAAGAATGTTCCTCGCCCCAAAATGGAAAGAAGCATAAGTCCCAGCAAAGGAAAAATGGATGCAAAAACTTATGGAATATGAAGAAATGGCTAAACTTACTGGAAGAATAAGAAATCAAGATAGCAAACGTTTTATAAAAGAATGGAAATGGTTTATTGACTATTTACAGATCAATTGTACACAGATAAGAACATTTGCAGGATTATTGTAATAACCCGCAGTTTCATAAGAGTATATATTCAAAGCAGGTGAATAAATGAGCAAATTAAGTTAATTCGGATATGCACAAGATATTAAAAATAAATTTAAGAAACCACAGAAAGAGGGGGAAGTCAAAATGTTAAAATGATTGTAAAATAATGAAATGTATAAACCTGAAAAGCATAAATAAATTTTTTATTTATTTTTAAAGAAATGTATTAGTCTGTATATTTACAGTGGTACCTCGGTTTAAGTACATAATTGGTTCCGGAAGTCTGTACTTAACCTTAAGCGTACTTAACCTTAAGCGAACTTTCTCATTGAAAGTAATGGAAAGTGGATTAATCCGTTCCAGACGGTCCGCGGAGTACTTAAACTGAAGCGTACTTAACCTGAAGCAAACTTTCCCATTGAAAGTAATGGAAAGTGGATTAATCCGTTCCAGACGGGTCCACGGAGTACTTAAAGTGAAAGTACTCAAACCGAAGCGTACGTAAACCAAGGTATGACAAGCCTATGATTTGACCTTCCTCCACCACCTGCTTTTTTTGTTCTGCTTTTGGGGGAATGGTCTAGATTGATTTCATTTAGCTGTAGCTCTGTAGGAATGGAGCCACTGTGTGTAGTATTAAAATGCAAGAGAGGGAACCACCTTGTATAAGGTGAATTCAGCTGCCATATTTGCATGGTAAATTAGCAAGCGTTCGGGAACGAAGTATTCCTATACCTGGTCTTGTTATATTTCTATTGTGTCTGCACGGCTCTCCTTGAAACTGTGATCCATAAATGGCTGCTTTCAGAGAGCAACTCTGAAATGTCCAGCACCTTGCTGGATTAAGGAAACATTTGCACTGGCTGACCACAAAGTTTGCAAGCATTAAATATCTAATTTTCCCTTTGGGCTCCAAGGGACTATTGGTTGCATTGTTCTTGTTCAAACGTATTACATTTCTTCCTTTGTCGGCAGTTGCTGTATTGTTCTCTGCAACTGGGTTTCCAGCTAAAGAAATGCTGTTCATCTTAAATCTTTGCAAGCTTTACCCCACCTAAGCCCCATTGGACCCACACTGGCGCATGTTTCATGCACACCTGCCCAACAGAGTTCTTTCCATTTCAGTCCCCTTTCCAAGGCCTCTAGAAGTTAAATATCTGAATGAATTGTCGGAGGGTTGTGTGTCCAATCTCTAACCTTTCATGTACATAGAATGCATGTGTGGAGGTGGGAAGAGAGTAGAAGGCATCAGTCCTGACCTACTCACTATGCGCATGGAGTACATACTGCTTGTCCATGGAATCAGGACCCCTGTTTGTTTGTTTCCACGTACAAGCAGTTTGGAACAATTTTTAGACCTGCTTAGGTTGATCTGAAAACTCAGAGCAGGGGTGGGAGTTATTATTTTTCCCATCCTGAGGGCAACATTCCTTCCTGGGTAATGTTTTGAGGGCCACATGCCAATGGTAGGCAAAGCAGTGCAGCACTGAACTTAAATTCTACCTTTGTATGCAAGGTAGTATCATTCTATGCAGACACGTTCCTCTCTATCTTCCATCCAGATGAAGTATTCCTTATCAGAGTCCAAAGGCACATTTCAGCCAGGTGAAAACGCTCAAGGATGGGCCGCTGAGGGATGTCTTCTGGGCAGAGTTCTGAGGACCAGTGAGAGAGGCCCTCATTCGGTCCCTAACAACTATGACCTCAAATGCTATACAGCTCTCTGCATAGAACATCTCTCTGGCTATTGTAAGGGCATCCGTGCCTGGAGCTCTCAGATGGGCCTGGGAAGCTGCCCACCATTTTGAGTTCATGCCCAAAGTGGGAAATAAAAATGTCAGGCACCTTTCCAAACACAAAGCCCTTGGCATTGGGTGAGCCCAGGGCCAAGGGAGGGCTATTAAGACAGCCAAAACCCAAAAACGAAAATCCACTGTCATACAAAAAAAAAAACATTCCTTTTCTTAGTCTTAAAGTGTATAAGTCAAATAATATAGAAAATTACATTCATACAAAAAAAGAACCAAACTTATGATAAGTCAGAAAATTTGTTACATATAGAAAGAAAGGGGGGGGAGAAAAAAGAAAATCTAGACAAGAAAAAAAGATTAAAAAAAGATGTTACCTCCTGTTATTTATCGTTCGCTTCCCTTGTTATTTTCTCCTTTCCTTGCTATACCTTCTACTTCTCTTATTTCCTAATCTTTTCTTTTCCATGCCTGTCGCTTTGTTCTTTTCTATTTCGATTATTCCATTTGTTTCTCTTTTATCTTTGGAATTATGATGGACTTTTTAAATTTTGATTTGTAAGTTCTAAAAAATTTGAATAAAGGTATATATATATATATAGACAGCCAGAACCCCAGAGTTGGCCTGAAGTCCCCAGGTTTGACTGCCCCACTCCCCAGGTGGCAGTGGGAGCACTTGAATCTCAGGAGGGCAAGAGCACCTTCCCTATCCAGACCCTTAAGCAAGTGAAAGCAAATGATCCTCTCCCTTCAGCTGCATCTGGGAACACCCCTTTTAGCTAGGGTGTCTTAAATTCCAGCCGGCGACATTGCGTTCTTCACTTGAATGACATGCTCTTGGTGATTGTGGTTAATGCTTAATGTGTCATTCTTAATGACACCACTGGGCCTGCCCCCCCCCTGTGACATCACTGGACCCATCACCTGGGGACCACCCTTAGGTCTCAGTTTTGGGCCCTGAAATCTCAGGACCTGGGGTGCCCCTGACCTGGAAACCCTGCCAGCGTGGGAGAGGGGGCTGCTAACTGACCCACTTGTCAGAGGTTTCCTCAAACCCAGAGTCATATAGCTGCATGAAATAAGGGGCATTAGACCTGTTACTACCACATTTCCAGGCACTGTTTCCCTGTGACAATTTATGTGAGCACAGCAACCTGTTTTTTTCCCATTTCCACCATACTTACGCAATTCACAGGGTAGAGATAGTGATGAAGTTCACAAATGAAAGGCTTGCAAAGCAAATTGTCACAGCTCTTAATATTTGTATTTATTACCCTCCAACTCTTACGCTGTTTGCAATTAATAGCAAGGCATATTTTAAGGTGACACCCTGCTTTTGCACCTGTGCAGTCAGCCTTCATCAGGCCAGGGTGGCGTTTGGAAGCTGCTGTATGCACACGCTCAGAACTCGGCTTATTTTAACCCCTTATTCAGTCTAAATGAGAAACTGCCTTTCCTTCCTCCTGCATTTTAGTCCAGTTTTTGTGTCACCATTGCTGATGGCGATGGTGGCAGCTTTAATCCCAATCTGAGTCCCACTGAGTTTATATTTTGGTATGAGCTTTCGTGTGCATCTGAAGTGTATCTGAAGAAGTGTGCATGCACACGAAAGCTCATACCAAAATATAAACTTAGTTGGTCTTTAAGGTGCTACTGAAGGAAATTTTTTTATTTTGCTTCAACTCAGACCAACACGGCTACCTACCTGTAACTGAGTCCCACTGCTCATACCCGCAATTCCTGATTTTATTGAGAAGATAGTCTGCTACTTCCTGGTTTTACCCTCCAGACAGGGATCGTTCACATTGTAATGCAAGGCTTAATTCTGCTATCTATAAGTCAGTTAAGCAAGGTGTGTGTGTGTGTGTGTGTGTGTGTGTGTGTGTGTGTGTGTGTGTGTGTTAGCAACCAGGCAGAGTCATCTGAAGGCAGGTCTCTGTAGGGAAGTTTTTTTTTAATGTTTTATTGTGCTTTTATACATGTTGGAAGCAGCCCAGAATGGCTGGGGCAACCCAGTCAGATGGGTGGGGTATAAATACGTAGTAAAATTATCATCATCATCATCATCACTGAATAGGACGTCCCTATTTTCATTGAAAAAGTGTTGGAGGGTATGTTCTAATGTTCTCATTGTGAGAATCTCTGGGGTCTCTGTAGGTGAAAACAAGCTAAAATAAGAGTGTGATTCAAGCAATTCTTAGCCAGGCTGAAGAAATCGCACTGCGGCCCTCATGTGCTCTGATTTTAATGAACAAATAAGGGGAAATGAAATGTGTTTTTTAATTCAAAGTTCGTATTCCTCGCCCTTGTTTAGAAGGAAGTAAAATTCAAAGGAGTTGTCAGAATTTCAAACTCTATCCTGTTCAACAAGCCCCCAGGTTTTGTTTTGTTTTTAAAAAATAAAAGGCTAATAACAGTTGGCTTTGTAATGGAAAATGAGCCGGAAATCACCCACTGAGCTGACAAAAAAAATGTCAAATAGCTTGTGTTGTTGTTTAGTCGTTTAGTCGTGTCCGACTCTTCGTGACCCCATGGACCATAGCACGCCAGGCACTCCTGTCTTGCACTGCCTCCCGTAGCTTGGTCAAACTCATGTTCGTAGCTTCGAGAACACTGTCCAACCATCTTGTCCTCTGTCGTCCCCTTCTCCTAGTGCCCTCAATCTTTCCCAACATCAGGGTCTTTTCCAAGGATTCTTCTCTTCTCATGAGGTGGCCAAAGTATTGGAGCCTCAGCTTCACGATCTGTCCTTCCAGGGAGCACTCAGGGCTGATTTCCTTAAGAATTGATAGGTTTGATCTTCTAGCAGTCCATGGGACTCTCAAGAGTCTCCTCCAGCACCATAATTCAAAAGCATCAATTCTTCGGCGATCAGCCTTCTTTATGGTCCAGCTCTCACTTCCATACATCACTACTGGGAAAACCATAGCTTTAACTATACGGACCTTCGTCGGCAAGGTGATGTCTCTGCTTTTTAAGATGCTGTCTAGGTTTGTCATTGCTTTTCTCCCAAGAAGCAGGCGTCTTTTAATTTCGTGACTGCTGTCACCATCTGCAGTGATCAAGGAGCCCAAGAAAGTAAAGTCTCTCACTGCCTCCATTTCTTCCCCTTCTATTTGCCAGGAGGTGATGGGACCAGTGGCCATGATCTTGGTTTTTTTGATGTTGAGCTTCAGACCATATTTTGCGCTCTCCTCTTTCACCCTCATTAAAAGGTTCTTTAATTCCTCCTCACTTTCTGCCATCAAGGTTGTGTCATCTGCATATCTGAGGTTGTTGATATTTCTTCCGGCAATCTTAATTCCTGCTTGGGATTCATCTAGTCCAGCCTTTCGCATGATGAATTCTGCATATAAGTTAAATAAGCAGGGAGACAATATACAACCTTGTCGTACTCCTTTCCCAATTTTGAACCAATCAGTTGTTCCATATCCAGTTCTAACTGTAGCTTCTTGTCCCACATAGAGATTTCTCAGGAGACAGATGAGGTGATCAGGCACTCCCATTTCTTTAAGAACTTGCCATAGTTTGCTGTGGTCGACACAGTCAAAGGCTTTTGCATAGTCAATGAAGCAGAAGTAGACGTTTTTCTGGAACTCTCTAGCTTTCTCCATAATCCAGCGCATGTTTGCTATTTGGTCTCTGGTTCCTCTGCCCTTTCGAAATCCAGCTTGCACTTCTGGGAGTTCTCGGTCCACATACTGCCTAAGCCTGCCTTGTAGAATTTTAAGCATGACCTTGCTAGCGTGTGAAATGAGCGCAATTGTGCGGTAGTTGGAGCATTCTTTGGCACTGCCCTTCTTTGGAATTGGGACGTAGACTGATCTTCTCCAATCCTCTGGCCATTGCTGAGTTTTCCAAACTTGCTGGCATATTGGGTGTAGCACCTTAACAGCATCATCGTTTAAAATTTTAAATAGTTCAGCTGGAATATCATCACTTCCACTGGCTTTGTTATTAGCAGTGCTTTCTAAGGCCCATTTGACTTCACTCTCCAAGATGTCTGGCTCAAGGTCAGCAAACACACTACCTGGGGTGTACGAGACCTCCATATCTTTCTGGTATAATTCCTCTGTGTATTCTTGCCACCTCTTCTTGATGTCTTCTGCTTCTGTTAGGTCCTTACCACTTTTGTCCTTGATTATGGTAATCTTTGTACGAAATGTTCCTTTCATATCTCCAATTTTCTTGAACAGATCTCTGGTTTTCCCCATTCTATTGTTTTCCTCTATTTCTTTGCATTGCTCATTTAAGAAGACCCTCTTATCTCTCCTTGCTGTTTTTTGGAAATCTGCATTCAGTTTCCTGTATCTTTCCCTATCTCCCTTGCATTTTGCTTGCCTCCTCTCCTCCGCTATTCGTAAGGCCTCGTTGGACAGCCATTTTGCCTTCTTGCATTTCCTTTTCCTTGGGATGGTTTTCGTTGCTGCCTCCTGTATAATGTTACGAGCCTCCATCCATAGTTCTTCAGGCACTCTGTCCACCAAATCTAAATCCTTAAACCTGTTCCTCACTTCCACTGTGTATTCATAAGGGATTTGATTCAGATTGTATCTTACTGGCCCAGTGGTTTTTCCTACTTTCTTCAGTTTAAGCTGGAATTTTGCTATAAGAAGCTGATGATCTGATTCACAGTCAGCTCCAGGTCTTGTTTTTGCTGATTGTATAGAGCTTCTCCATCTTTGGCTGCAGAGAATATAATCAATCTGATTTCGATGCTGCCCATTTGGTGATATCCATGTGTAGAGTCGTCTCTTGTGTTGTTGGAAGAGAGTGTTTGTGATGACCAGCTTGTTCTCTTGACAGAACTCTATTAGCCTTTGTCCTGATTCATTTTGAACTCCAAGGCCAAACTTGCCAGTTGTTCCTTTTATCTCTTGATTCCCTACTTTAGCATTCCAATCCCCTGTAATGAGAAGAACATCCTTCTTTGGTGTCATTTCTAGAAGGTGTTGTAGGTCTTCATAGAATTGGTCAATTTCACTTTCTTCAGCACCGGTAGTTGGTGCATAAACTTGGATTACTGTGATGTTAAAAGGTCTGCCTTGGATTCGTATCGAGATCATTCTGTCATTTTTGAGATTGCATCCCATTACAGCTTTTGCCACTATTTTGTTGACTATGAGGGCCACTCCATTTCTTCTACAGGATTCTTGCCCACAGTAGTAGATATGATAGTCACCCGAACTGAATTCGCCCATTCCCTTCCATTTTAGTTCACTGATGCCCAGGATGTCGATATTTATTCTTGTCATCTCATTTTTGACCACATCCAGCTTACCTCCACTCATGGTTCTTACATTCCAGGTTCCTATGCAATATTTTTCTTTACAGCATCGGACTTTCCTTTCGCTTCCAGGCATATCCGCAACTGAGCGTCCTTTCGGCTTTGGCCCAGCCGCTTCATCAGCTCTGAATCTACTTGTACTTGTCCTCCGCTCTTCCTCAGTAGCATGTTGGACGCCTTCCGACCTGAGGGGCTCATCTTCCAGCGTCATAACTTTTATATGCCTGTTGTCTTTGTCCATGGAGTTTTCTTGGCAGGGATACTGGAGTAGCTTGCCAGTTCCTTCTCCAGGTGGATCACGTTTAGTCAAAACTCTCCACTATGACCTGTCCATCTTGGGTGGCCCTGCAAGGCATAGCTCATAGCTTCTCTGAGTTATTCAAGCCCCTTCGCCACGACAAGGCATTGATCCATGAAGGGGGTCAAATAGCTTAGGGTGTTGAAATCAGCAGTGCTCAAAAGTATGAGGTAATGTTTATCAAAGCTGAAGCGTGGCTTCTTCTTAAAGGTTTTGAGGCATGTATATTTGTGCATGTGTGTTTGTATGAATAGGCACACATGCGGGCAGTGAGTCATGAGCACCTTAACAGTAAAAGAAAAAGAGGAGCAACATGCTTGGACTGGCACGGATCTGATCTCCTTGAGTTACAGCTGAAACGAGTGCTTACTGTAAAGTCCATGCCAGTTGAACCAGTGAAAATCTAGAGGTACTATGCTCACTGAAACCGAACTGGGACTGCAGTCCTCATGGGAATTTTGCAGCAGAGCAAAGGACCTAAGCAGCAAAAGAAATAAAGTGAAAAGTACTGATATGTCCAAGCTGATTACACAATGTCACACCACAATAGGATGCACATAATCTTTGTCTGAGAGTGCAAACTGACCTCCAGTGGGGTCCCTCCTAAACCAGTGCCCTCAACCCATTACTTCTTCACACAGTGCATAGTTTAAAGTATGGAATTTGCTACTGTAAGGGGGAGGGATTACAGAGAACCCCCTCCCCTCTCATCAGAAGCAGCCCGTCTCCAAGCAGTCATGAAAGCGCGGGGTCTGAAGGGGTGAGTCAGGAGACAGAGTGCCAGGGCTCTGGCAGCATTGGAGAGCCCCTGCTCCACAGGCAGGAAGAGAGAGAGACGGGAAGGGTGGACAGGCAGAAGGCAGACCGTAGACCCTTCCCCCCCCCCGACACTGGTATTGAGGAGGAGGAGAAAGGGGAGGAGATTTACTGTCCCGAGGCTTTTATGTTGGTCAAAGTCACGAAAAGGGGCAGTGCCGGATTCTGATTCGGAATGAGAAGACATGAAACCAGCAGTTCGTTACACTGTAAATAATGTGCACTAATAAAGACTTTTGAAAGACAAGCATGTGGAAGGTCGTTACTCAGGAGTAGCCGTAATAACTCTGACAGTTACCAACTTGGATTGCATTAAAAGAGATTAGGCAAATTCATGGAAGATCAGGTTATCTGTGGCTACTAGCCATGCTGGTTGTGGTCTACTGTTTGAGGCAACATCCCTCTGAAACACAAGTGGAGAGAGCTCACTGTTGCATTCAGGTCCTGCTCAGGAGCGTCCCAAGGGCTTCTGGTTGCGTGTCGAGGTACCAAGACATCCCCCCCAATAATTCACACATCACCCAGAATTTAAGTTTAAAGTTTTTGGCATTAATTTGGTCACAACTTTATTTAACTACAACTAAATGTGAGTGGTTGCTTGGGCATTGGTTCCCGCCATCTGTCCCCCGCCTGGGACAGATCTGACTCCCTCTAGCCTAGGAGGGGAGCCAGTAGGTGAGCACCCTCTGAGAGAGGTCGGGGTAGGGGCCCAAGCCCTTGACCTCATCCCTCAGATGCTCCCCGAGGCTCATGCGCGGCCCTGGCTCCTAGCGGGGATAAACGGACAAACATGTAGAGCCCCAGGATTCTTTTAATGGAATACCCCTAAAGGCAGCAGCAATTTTGAGGGGCAGGCCCAGCCAAATCCTTACCCCTCCCCATCCAATTTGAACCAATGCCTAACCGCAACCTTACAAGTTGTGACAATTTGCTATGCAGTAGGCAAAAACCACAGGGCACCAGCCAATCAACCAAGTGGACAAAATTCCTACCAGGCCCCTGCTCCAAAACAGGTGCATAGCTGCCAAGTACCCCGTTTCCCCTGGGAAAACCCCTTTTTTACTTACCTTTTCCCGGTGGTCCCCCGTATCACTTCGTCTCCCGTTTTTCTCCGTTATTTTCTCCTGCTGGCGGCCATTTTTTTCTTTCCGATTTGCCCTTCTATGGGCACCAAAAATGGCCGCCGCCAGCTTCAAAAGTCGCATCTACACATGTCTGGAAGTGCATAGACGCGACTTCCGGTGTTGGCGGCGGCCATTTTTGGTGCCCATAGATGGGCGGAGCGACATTGGATGTTGCATCGGTGCACTTCCTGACATGCGTACAAGCGACTTTCAAAGCCGGCGGCGGCCATTTTTGGTGCCCATAGAAGGGCAAAGCGACACCGGAAGTTACGTTGACACAACTTCCGGTGTCAAATGGCTGCCCGTCCCGGATTCTGCAGTCCGGAACTTGGAAGGTAAGAACAGGTGACCCCATGACAAGCATAGCAATGTCAAGCGCAAAGAACCCCTAAATAAAGGGCGGGAGGGCGGGAGATCCGTTGTAAGCAGCAAGAGTGAAACGCAAACTGCTTCCTAAGAATATATACTGCTATGGCTATCAATCAAATCACTTGCAACATAACAATTTCCCCAGCAACAGCAAAACCCACCAATCACTCATGTGGCCATCCAAACTGACCCGCCCATCAACCCGGGGATGTCTTGTTAACCCTTCCGCAACCCGAGCTCTCCTTAAGGGGAGAACTCTCTTTGGCCACCATGAGAACAGGATGCTGAACAAGAGAGACCTTTGACTTGATTCTGCAGGGCTCTTCTTGTGCTCTTGTGTAACAGTGGCGGCTGTGCTCCAATACAGTTGCCATTTTATTTTTCCCACAGCACCCCTGACGTAGCCTTGCACCAGGGAAAACTTAATGGGCAATTAGCATTTCTTTTAAAGCTCCAGCTCAGTAAATTGAGTTTCTGGTGTGTGGTGCATTTAATTGCCTATATTTCTCCTCAGATATTATGCTTCTTTGTGGTTTTAATATCTCTCACACGCACTCAAGAAATATTTTATTCTCTCTCTCTCTCTCTCTCTCTCTCTCTCTCTCTCTCTCTCTCTCTCTCTCTCTTTTAACAGCATAACATCATTTCGAAATTTTCGGCTATCACAGCCTAAGACTTCCTTCAACCTCGACTGATGGTTTTCTAAAGTCTTTCTAGTTGTGCATTAAAGGTAAAAGGACCCCTGACCATTAGGTCCAGTCGTGACCGGCTCTGGGGTTGTGGTGCTCATCTCGTGTTATTGGCCGAGGGAGCCGGCGTACAGCTTCCAGGTCATGTGGCCAGCATGACAAAGCCACTTCCGGTGAACCAGAGCAGCACACGGAAACGCCGTTTACCTTCCCACTGGAGTGGTACCTATTTATCTACTTGCACTTTGACGTGCTTTCAAACTGCTAGGTTGGCAGGAGCTGGGACCGAGCAATGGGAGCTCACCCCGTCACAGGGATTCGAACCGCCGACCTTCTGATTGGCAAGCCCTAGACTTTGTGGTTTAACCCACAGCGCCACCCGCGTCCCGTTACTATAATTATTGCTATAAACTCAAATTTTCAATACATCTATTCTTAATTCTTTTCACAATAATTTATAAATTACTCCTTACAAAACTTCTTTTAACCCTACAAGTGATGTCAATTGGTTACAATTGCTTTCCAAATATATTGAAAACTTCTTCCATTCCATTCTCAACATATTTCATCAATTTCTCTTGCCACTCTTCTTGGCATTTCTTCTTGTTGTCATCTTTGGGCTAATAGTATCCTTGCTGCAGTTATCGCATATAAAAACAATTTTTTTTATCATTCTTATGAATTTCTGTACCCACAATACCCAATAGAAGGGCTTCTGGGTTTTTTTTAAACAAATGTATACTTCAACATTTTTTCATCTCAATATAAATCATTTCCCAGAAGTCCTTCCCTTTCTTACATTCCCACCACGTATGGTAAATAGGTCACAATACGCAAGCCTAGGGCTAGACAGATCGTTGATCTAATCCACTGATATCCAGAGCACAGGATGGGAGAACTGAGATGATACATTTGACATGAAAATTTCCGCATCTCGTGCAGGATGGACAGCTCAAATAAGGTCTCTTGGCCGAAACATGGAGTACCCTCCTAAAGATAGGAAGGAGCATCTCAGTGCTCATGGTTGCACTACCTTTTGCTCTTCAGTGTGGTTTAATGCAGGCATATACATATGCGATGAGCAATGAAGTGCTACATCTGGTCACCACCTGCACATGTACAAATATCATTTTAAAGGGCCAACATAGTAGAGAGTTCACAGTCAAGTCTGAGGTGTATGGGTGCAGCTGTTCTGTAGTACTATATAAAAATCAACTTTGTTGAGATTTGTGCATTTGTGACATATTAACAAGATTGGAAAATATAAGTTCTGAAGTGGAACACTTTAGTGAATAGTAGTATGCCATGATGGCAGAAAGCAAGGAGGAATTAAAGAACCTTTTAATGAGGGTGAAAGAGGAGAGCGCAAAATATGGTCTGAAGCTCAACATCAAAAAAACCAAGATCATGGCCACTGGTCCCATCACCTCCTGGCAAATAGAAGGGGAAGAAATGGAGGCAGTGAGAGATTTTACTTTCTTGGGCTCCTTGATCACTGCAGATGGTGACAGCAGTCACAAAATAAAAAGACAGCTGCTTCTTGGGAGAAAAGCAATGACAAACCTAGACAGCATCTTAAAAAGCAGAGACATCACCTTGCCGACAAAGGTTCGTATAGTTAAAGCTATGGTTTTCCCAGTAGTGATGTATGGAAGTGAGAGCTGGACCATAAAGAAGGCTGATCGCCAAAGAATTGATGCTTTTGAATTATGGTGCTGGAGGAGACTCTTGAGAGTCCCATGGTCTGCTAGAAGATCAAACCTATCCATTCTTAAGGAAATCAGCCCTGAGTGCTCCCTGGAAGGACAGATCGTGAAGCTGAGGCTCCAATACTTTGGCCACCTCACGAGAAGAGAAGAATCCTTGGAAAAGACCCTGGTGTTGGGAAGGACAAGATGGTTGGACAGTGTTCTCGAAGCTACGAACATGAGTTTGACCAAACTGCGGGAGGCAGTGCAAGACAGGAGTGCCTGGCGTGCTATGGTCCGTGGGGTCACGAAGAGTCGGACACGACTAAACAGCAACAAAACAATAGAAATAAATGAAAAGAAGTAAATGTGCAACAACATTGAGTAAAGTGGATACTGTACCTGCGTTTGCTGGTGGATCTTTGCAGCCTCTCTCTCTCTCTCTCTCTCTCTCTCTCTCTCTCTCTCTCTCTCTCTCTCTCTCTCTCTCTCTCGTGTGTGTGTGATATAGACAGACAGGCTTATATAATGTTTACTGAGAATGAAATATTTCTTGTATAAATTACTATTGGAATCGCATCTGAAAGATGAAGTTAAATTGGTCATGATCCATTGGGCCAAAGATATCGGCCATAATATACAAATAGAAGATTGGGAAAAATTATGGAAAGAGGGAATAAAATTTACTGCCTGCAGTGCATTGAAAGAAAACATTATGGAAATGATGTATAGGTGGTATATATAACATCAGCAAAATTAGCTAAAATGTATAAAACAGATAATAAATGTTGGGAATGTAAAGAAAAAGAGGGTACCTTTTGTCACAATCACAGCCATTGGCCTCATATTGCAAGATCACTAGCCAGAGACACACACACATGTGTTTGTCATCCTGAGGAGGTTCATATTAAAAAAGCCCTGGGTGGGCACCAGCCCATAGTCAGAATGTCTGTGCTGAGAGCAAGGAATAACTGAATAACAGCCCAAACATTTAAAACATAATCTATTCTATTTAAATTAATGTAATAATATTACTTTAGTGAGCAATTGAGTAGAATAGTGCCTGCATGCTGTTGTTTCTATCTTCCCAATTAAAAGGACTAGTGATGTACTTACTGTATTATTATTATTATTATTATTATTATTATTATTATTTAAAAACCAAACCAAAACCACCCTGAACATTCAGGAATAAGGCCCCCCTGGGGCTACAGCCTTCACGATTCATGAGTTGCCTTTAGTTTAGCAGATTATAAATTTTGCCAGCCTCATCTATTCCAGTACTTCCAACCGTGACCACAACTGAACATAGAAACATAGGAAGCTGTCTTATGCAAAGTCAGATAATTGGTCCATCTGGTCCACATTGACAGTGGCTCTTCAGGGATGCAGGCAGAGGGATGTTCTTATCCCTAACTGGAGATGTCAGGGATTGAGCCTTGGACCTTGAGCATGCTGTTGCTGCTGCTATCAGCCAAGAGGACTCCCCTGCTCAGCGCCTGGAGGCCCCAGTCCTGCCACTCACCACCTGGCCCAGGGCGGGGCCAAGGCCTATAAGAACTGCTGTTGCTGCTGCTATCAGCCAGGAGGACTCCCCTGCTCAGCGCCTGAAGGCCCCAGTCCTGCCACTCACCACCTGGCCCAGGGCGGGGCCAAGGCCTATAAGAACTGCTGTTGCTGCTGCTATCAGCCAGGAGGACTCCCCTGCTCAGCGCCTGGAGGCCCCAGTCCTGCCACTCACCACCTGGCCCAGGGCGGGGCCAAGGCCTATAAGAACTGCTGTTGCTGCTGCTATCAGCCAGGAGGACTCCCCTGCTCAGCGCCTGAAGGCCCCAGTCCTGCCACTCACCACCTGGCCCAGGGCGGGGCCAAGGCCTATAAGAACTGCTGTTGCTGCTGCTATCAGCCAGGAGGACTCCCCTGCTCAGCGCCTGGAGGCCCCAGTCCTGCCACTCACCACCTGGCCCAGGGCGGGGCCAAGGCCTATAAGAACTGCTGTTGCTGCTGCTATCAGCCAGGAGGACTCCCCTGCTCAGCGCCTGAAGGCCCCAGTCCTGCCACTCACCACCTGGCCCAGGGCGGGGCCAAGGCCTATAAGAACTGCTGTTGCTGCTGCTATCAGCCAGGAGGACTCCCCTGCTCAGCGCCTGAAGGCCCCAGTCCTGCCACTCACCACCTGGCCCAGGGCGGGGCCAAGGCCTATAAGAACTGCTGTTGCTGCTGCTATCAGCCAGGAGGACTCCCCTGCTCAGCGCCTGAAGGCCCCAGTCCTGCCACTCACCACCTGGCCCAGGGCGGGGCCAAGGCCTATAAGAACTGCTGTTGCTGCTGCTATCAGCCAGGAGGACTCCCCTGCTCAGCGCCTGAAGGCCCCAGTCCTGCCACTCACCACCTGGCCCAGGGCGGGGCCAAGGCCTATAAGAACTGCTGTTGCTGCTGCTATCAGCCAGGAGGACTCCCCTGCTCAGCGCCTGGAGGCCCCAGTCCTGCCACTCACCACCTGGCCCAGGGCGGGGCCAAGGCCTATAAGAACTGCTGTTGCTGCTGCTATCAGCCAGGAGGACTCCCCTGCTCAGCGCCTGGAGGCCCCAGTCCTGCCACTCACCACCTGGCCCAGGGCGGGGTCTGATGGGCTTTATAAAGGACTGTTGCCGCCGCTGGGCAGAGAGGGCTCCATTTTGTTTTGTTTTTTTTTTTGTTTAAATTCCTGTTATTTTTACCTATGTTATTTTAAACTGTATTAAGGATGTATTCTTAGTTTTAGATTTTGATTCATGTCGAAATTGGTTTCTATTCAGTTGTGTATTTTTTGATGTGGCTTATGTATTGTTTGTGACTTTTGTAATTGTGCTATTGTTGTACTGTTTTGATATCTGACTGGAAGCCGCCCAGAGTGGCTGGGGAGACTCAGCCAGATGGGCGGGGTACAAATAAAAAATTATTATTATTATTATTATTATGCAAAGCAGATGCTCTACTACCAAACCACAACACTTCCAAAGAAATGTTAAAGAACAGCTGTGGACCGAACTCCTCCTGTATTTCATTCCCCCGGCTGTTGTAACAGGGCTGCACAATTTGTGGCCCATTACTTGCACACAACTCCGTTAACCATGCCTTGTGGCCTGCAAAGTGCTTGACCCCTGATTTTTCAATTCCCAGACAGATAACAAATACAGGTTGATATAGCCTTCCACCTATGCCCAATGGGCTCTGTTCAGATGATGATGTGATGGCATATAAACAACAGTCTGTGTAGCAACATTCCTGAGTCAACTTCCTTGGGCAAGGAACCCATTTTTTAATAGTCCTTCCTCTATTCCATATCCATAAAGAATAGTTCTGTAAGGGCATGCAGCAAACTGGTCAAAGTTTGAAGAATTTAGTGCCGGACCAAAAATGGTGTCTAGTTTTGCACCCCTCTTCATAATGTGTGAAACCAGGGGTATGGTTTTAGGCAAATTGGAAAGTTAGGGGCAAAAGTCACCAACTCCTCAACTGGAGGCTGCCATTTTGTTTCCCACAGAATGCCCCCAGAGTGAAACCCTGAGGGGTATGGTTTTAGGCAAATTGGAAAGTTAGGGGCAAAAGTCACCAACTCCTCAACTGGAGGCTGCCATTTTGTTTCCCACAGAATGCCCCCAGAGTGAAACCCTGAGGGCATTCTGAGGGCAAACTGGAGAAAATACAGTGCCAGTTGAGAAGCACTGGTACATTTATCCCTTGCCTAGAACTTCAGCCCCCCGCCACAAAAAGTGGAAATGAAGAAAGGCAGTTTTGCACCTGATATCTGCTCCCAAATATACCACTTCCCTACGCATGCCAAAAGAATTCAATGTTCAGCCCACCCAGGTAAAGTGCAGACATTTGTAATAGGAGAAAAGGCAGGCATGAGTGTCAGGTACATGAATGTCAGAGAAACATCTCAAAAGGTCACAATATATAGGTGGGGTGCCCATGGCCCTCCAGATGTTGTTGGGCTCCAGTTCCCATCAGCCCCAGCCAGCATGACCAGCAATCAGGAATGAAGGAAGCAGTGGTTCAGTAACATCTGAAGAGATGCAGATCCCCCACCTCTGTCTTAGATTATTCATCTGGCATCTATAAGAGGCTGTTATTAAAGTTGGGTGGAGGAAGGTATGGTTGGCATATGTGGATGTTGTAAGTAGTCCAAACAGGGTTACTTTGATTTATATGACAAAGCTCATGTACATCAGCCTCAGAAATTGTTAGAACCTCATCCTAAAGGTCACAACAACCTCTTTAACTGGAATTTTGAAAAAAAAATGAATTAGGAAAGGGTAAAAAGCATGGGGAGAAATAAGCAGATAAGGAAAACATTTGGGGGAAATAATCAGAAACTTCAGCCAACATTCCTAAATACGCTGGCCAGGCACAAGATCTGCATGCATTCTGTGGAATGAACTGAAACAAAGGAGATATCGGACAACCTGTTCGGGTCCCTTGAACCTCTTCCTTTCGGTAACCTCTGAGCACGGCAGAGCATCAGAAGACAGTTCAAGTGCCCCAAGCAAACTGGAGCCAGTTGATGACCTGGGGTAGAGTAGTTGTGTACGAAGTGCCTAAACATCCCAACGGAAAAAAAGAAGTCTCATTTAGAAAGGCAGAAAGGGGAGGTGGTGGTGGGGAGGCAAATCTGTTTGATCCAATTTGTCACGTCAATAGAGAATTCTTTTTAATAAAATATTGCGTCGGGTTTTTCCCCTTCTTTTGTTCTGTCCTAATGGAGGAGTCATCCTGAAGTATTTGTGGTATGTGAGGCATTGGAAAAAATAAGCCTGAACAGAAAAAGATGCACAGATGTTTTTTGAGTTTGGAGGTGAGGGGTTTTTCCCCCTCTCGTTGGCTTTCATATCCATCTTCTGCAGCATGAAACAGCTCTGGTGATCCCGCACTGAACTTTACCCATTCATTTTTGGGTGTAGTATTTATGGCTTGGCTATTAATCCACAATTGAACTGGAGCCTTGGAACTGAATCCATGAGATAGGAACCTTAAGACAGGGACTGCTCTCTTGCAGTAAAATTTGTGACCGTGTTGTGTGACCTTACTGTGTGTGCTCTCCCATGTCTTCTTTAGTCAAGACTTGATTCGTTACCACCGACCAAAATGAACCTGCGTTCACATCACTTGCATTTCCCGCATAATCATATCCTGTTCTCTTTGCCTCTCCCCTTCCCAGCTTGTCTTGCCTTGTCTGCCTTTGCTCCCCACACTGCCAGCTTTTTTGGTCTATGTTCCTGAAATATACTCAGAGTCGAGTGTGAATTTCATGCTCTTTATTCAGCTCATAGTAGCAATGAATGAAACTTTCCCCAAAACATCTGCTATATATACACATTATTTACACAATGGGCCCCGCGGGATTGGCTAATTCCGGGCTGCTCCTGCAAGCCAATCAGTTTGTGGATTCACTTCATCCAGGAGCCTGATTGGCTGCTCCTGCAGGCCAATCAGGTTGCTGATTCACTTCCACCTGGAGCTGGATTGGGTGGCTCCTGCGGATCAATCAGACTGCTGCATTCTGGATCCTATTGTTCTAGGATTCAGCTCAGTACATAACAGGTATGGGGCCTGTCGGTGGCAGCTAGTGACCACCTGGACTGCTAGAGTGGATGGTGGGGAGCCCAGCTGTAGCTACAGCCAAAGCCAATGACAAGCAGCAACAGCTAATTCTAGTTTCGGACCCATGCACCTACTGAGTTCTACAAGGGAAACACAGCGTCTAATAAGGAGGAAATTCACAGCCAGGGTCGCACCCTGCACTGGTTGTATGTATGAAGATGGGCAGCTCCCTGGTTGAGACCAGGCTAGGTTTGTTGGGGCATTGCTTCCATTTTCCCGACTGACTCTACTGGGGCCTGTTTTTTCTATTATGTTACTCTGAGAAGCTCCCTGACTTACTGGTATTAAGTTATATACTTACTAGTGTTATTCAGCCCGGGACCTGTCTTTGCTGTCTCCTTCCCCGCCCTGGCCTGGCCTGGCCTGGCTTGGCTGGAGGCGGCACCTCTCACGGGCCAGGGAGGGTTGTGAGGAGGAGGCGGAGGAGGACCAAGATGGTGGCATTGGACTCTGGGGCCGCGGCGGCTGCAGGAGCCGGACCGGGCTCCTCAAAGGCGCCCTTCCTCCCCCCCATTCACCTCCGCCGGCCTCCACCCTCGCTTCCCCGACGTGCCCTGCAGTGAGGCGGTGTCCGGCTGGGAGCGGCGGTTGGAGGAGGTGGGGGGGAGAGAGCGTGTGTGTGCAGTCTCTTCGTCCAGTCCCTGTGTCCGTGGGGAACATGCGCAGTAGCGCGGACACAGGGACTGGACACTGAGACACTTGCACTTTATTATATAGGATTAAGGATCAAAATAGCTTGGGCCAAGATAGGGATGTAAAAATTGTGGGCAGCTATGGTCCTGTCCCCCCTCCCCCACACACATTTCCCACTGAGAGCAATGGACCACCATCAAGTCCCATTCCTGTGTAGAACTGGGATGGTCAGGAACATAATGAGACCCTTTGGGAGAGAATTTGGTGTGTGTGTGTGTGTGTGTGTTTTGAACCACACCTTTCCTTCCTGGATAAGAACGACAAAATCCAAGCTCAGCCTATGATTTATCTCTTACCAATGTGGTGCCCTCCAGATATTACGGACCACAACTCCCCACAGCCACCTGTGCCGGTTGGGGCTAAAGGAGTTGTAGCCCAAAACATCTGGAGGGCACTGAGTTGGGTAAAGTTACTTTAAGTCATCTCACCTGCCCAAAGCTATGCCTGAATGTGCAGGGCTTTCAGGTCTGAAATACAATGCATGAGGGTGCCTCCAAAATTAAAAGGCTTCCATGCTGAAGCACCTTTAGATACATGGAAGATAAAAACTGGCCACACTAGTTAAAATAATTTATTCTCCCCCCCCCTCCAAATATGTGTGGGCCAAGAAGGTAAAATGAACTGAGCTGATCCAGAACAGGAGGAATTTAGCTCCTAGCTCCTCCAGGGAGAAAAAGCTGAAGAGTTTCAGATTTTAGAGCTGAGGGGGGATGACCAAGTTAGCCAACAAATGCATTAAGAAAATATGTATTGTTTTGTTTTATCCTGGTTTGACTGATGAGCAACTTGTTCAATGCCAAAGAACATCAGTGGATATTTTTTTGACAGTTTTCAGTATCCTTGAAGATTGAAGGATGCTTATAAATCCAATGCTGAGTCCATGTGCTACTTCATGAAATTCATTTTCGAAGTCCTTTTATTTCACACACACACACACACACACACACACACACACACACACACATGTGCAGTACCAAGCCCAGAGATTCACTTGTGCCAAAGCTTACTTAAAGGTAAAGGGACCCCTGACCATTAGGTCCAGTCGTGATCGACTCTGGGGTTGCGGAGCTCATTTCGCGTTATTGGCCGAGGGAGCCGGTGTACAGCTTCCAGGTCATGTGGCCAGCATGACAAAGCCGCTTCTGGCGAACCAGAGCAGCACACAGGAACACCGTTTACCTTCCCGCTGTAGCAGTACCTATTTATCTACTTGCATTTTGACGTGCTTTCGAACTGCTAGGTGGGCAGGAGCTGGGACCGAGCAACGGAAGCTCACCCCGTCGCAGGGATTCGAACCGCCGACCTTCTGATCGGCAAGCCCTAGGCTCTGTGGCATCCCATGAAGCTTACTTAGGGTCAGCCATAATCATCTGTTAGGGGCAACATTTGCAAAAAGAAAAAGATCAGGGGAAGTGGCTTGCTAGGCTCTTTAAACTGATTCTTACAAGCCAATCCTGCATTCCTGCTGGTACATTTGCATCCCACTGACCTCCACACCACCTTTCCCCCCCCCTCTTCCTCCCAGTAACCAGCAGTGCCCCACCTGCTTGGAAGATAGCATAGTCACTGCACCCAACCCAGCAAGACGCTTCTAAGTTCTTACATCAGCACAAGGAAGAACTGTAGTTACAATTACCTGTATAGGAATATTCCATTCGTGGATAATTCTGGGGGTTCAAAGGCACTTCAACAACCCTAGCAACTCCGCAAAGTTGGTCAATGCTATTAATTCCCTAAGCTTTCAGAATGCCCTTCCAAATATGCAACTATGTACCCAGACCCTTAGGTGCTCACCTGAGGCCCTCCTCCAGAGGAAGGTTCAGGGGACAATGACATGGGAGAGGGCTTTTCCAGTTGTGGCTCCCTGGTTGTGGAATGCTTTCCCCAAAGAGGACCTAGCATCTCTTCAAGGAAAATCAAAACAATTTAATGAAAAATGGGGAGGATACAAGAAGTACGTTCAAAGATATTGTAACATACTAACAACTATGCCAGCTTTCGAGTAATAAAGAAAATGAGTTGGGAAAATTAAGGATGTGAAATGATGTCAGAGTGTAATAGATAAACAACATGAAAAAAGGGTATTGATTTATGTACATTCGTGGTGAGAAGTATACTGCACAAGGAATTGACAGGAAGTCTCTTTTCTTTTTTCTCAATTTTTCTTATTTATTCCCCCCCCCCTTATCTTGATCTTGTTCAACAAATATTGCGATACATTAAGGGTTTACATCACAGGAAGATACCATTCAATGAGAAATAACAATAATGAGAAATTAATATACATGAATGCTGCATATGTATTTTGGATTATGGAAAATGTTGTATTTTATGAAAATTGAATAAAAATGATTTTTATTTTTTATTTTTTTTAAAAAAAGAGGACCTAGCATCTGGAACCATCAACAACATCCTTTCCAGAAGGTAACAAAATTATCTTTTCTCTCAGGCATTGGATGGATCGTGATAATGCGCGTTCACCATCATGGTGAGCACGATTTGCGGTGGGGGCTTAACAAACCACTCCTGAGTTCCAAAGGTGGGGGCATGAGTGGTCACTGTTGGATAGGTCCCTGGCTGTTGTTGGGCAAATTTGTATGTTGCAAGTTGATGGGTCAGCCCCCTTGGTATAAAAGCCAAAGAGAGAGGCATCTCTTTCTCTTTGGCTGCGTTTTCGGATCCCCACCCTCCCTCCGCTGTTTTTAGGCCTCTTTGTTGACATTGCTGTGACTCTCATGGGGTCGCCTGTATTCAGGGGCCTGGTAGGAATTTTTTCCATTTGGCTGATTGGCTGGTGGCCATCTGGTTTTTGCCTCCTGCATAGCAAATAGTCACAACTTGTAAGGTTGGCAGTTAGGCATTGGTTATTGGTTGTATATGGGGTCTCTTGACTGTGTTGGCCCCTTGAGTTAATGCCTGAATTAGGGGAGATTCCGGTCAGGAATACAGAGGCTCTATGCAGTGTCTATAACCCCAGTAGGGGACCAGCAACACGCATGAGCCCTGGGAGCCTGAGGGGAGAGGGAGGGGAGAGCCTATTGGACCCGACTCCCTGTCTCTCCCTGTAGGGTTTCCCCTTGTTGACAAGGCGAGTTTATTTCTGTCCTTAGGTGACAGTTGGAGAACCAATGCCTACGCAACCACTCAATTATTTTATATTTGTATTTCAATAAAAGTTGTGGCCAAATTCATGCCAAAAACCATTAAACAAAAATTCTGTCTATGGTGTGAGTTACCGGGTATTTGAGGGGTGGTTTTGGGGACCTCCACACGCGAGGCAACCCCCGTTTTAGGCATGACCGATATCACGATCGCACACGCACGCACAGTGCCAAACCCGGAAGCAGTGCTGTTTTTTCTAGAAAAAGGTGCCGGAACTCACCACGAACGCCTCCCTTGTAATCTTATAATGGCAATATCAGCAGTGCCCGCCATACGTTTTACCCTCCTCTAAGGGGACAGGCATCAGTGTCACTCTGTGGCACATCCAGTCACATCACAATCTGGCTCTCAAGGTTAAGTCTAGTCTAATCTAGTCACCGAGACCCAGACCAAGACAGTGAGGAACTTATCAGCTATCCAACGAACTAGGTTGCTTTCAAAGTTAAATCAGAAACATTTGAGTCAACAGTACTTTTGTTTCAGCGAAGAGCAAATTGGAAGAAAAATGGGGGGAACTGACAAGAGGTTGCGTAACCAAGTGCAAACATAAAGACTGCGCCTGTCATCGCTCTGAGCAGCAAAGGGCTCGCCATACGGATCATTTTCAGCCTGTCAGTTTACACTATTCACACTGTATCAAATGCCTATATCCAATTATGTTCATCCAAAGTTGGAGTGCCCTGTCTAGAGAAAACCACGGATGCCTGAAATGCACCAGGAGTCTGATGAGGAGCCAACAGGGAAACTTTGCCAAGTCTCCACAGGTCAAGAGAAGTCAATCCAAGTCAGCCATTTATCTTCCCGCACCATCGGCCTCTTGCTTTCTGCCAGCAGGTTGTCAGCAAGCTCGGCTGCAGCAACATGGCAGTCTTTGCCTGCGACGGGTTCTGTGCAGGTACCAAAGTGTACCTGATAGGCTTTCCTATCAGCGTAAACGCGACACAAGACAAATAAACAAAAAGCCCTGTATGTGCATTTGATTATTTCATTGTTGCTTACGATGACCGGGTCAGACCAAGAGCCAGCTAAGCCCCCATTCTCTTTCCAGCAGTGGCCAACTAGATGTCTTTGGGAATCTTGCAAGCAGGGCAGGAAGACAACAGCCCTTCTGCTTCATTTGGCCTCAGCCTCTGGCAGGTTCCTCCCATCTCCCACCTCTAATTCACAAAGCAGTTTTCCATTGCTGCTGTGTTTATCCTCAACCTTTCCAGATTTAATTATTGTGCTGTGTTTTAACAGGATTTTTTTTTACTGCACATTCTAATTACAGATGCTTATATTTTAATGGGATTCTTTTATTGTGTGTTTCAACTGAGTATTTTAGTTAAGGGCGTGTTTATCTTTTAATGCTTGGCTTTTCTACTTGTGAACTGCTTAGAAGGCTATTTTGGCATTAAGCACTATATATATTGCTGTTATTAAATCATCGCCATCAGTTCCGCAACAGAGGGTTGTTTATTTTATTTTATTTTTTAAAAAAATGTTTCTAAACTGCCCTGGATCCAATGGACTCTAAGGCAGTGTGCAGTGTTATTTGAACAAACAGCGAATGCAATACAGTAGCATGGTTTGTGGTTATTTACAGACTGAACAGCAAAAGAAGGTTATGGTCAATGGAGGCAACAGAACCCTTTAAAATACCAGGGCAAGTCTGGGTGCCACTGCAGAAAAGGCCCTCTTCCTTATTTACTTAACAAAAACTAAATACCGCTTACATGACAGAAGACCTCTTGGAGGTTTTCAAAGAATCATCCAAGTGTCAGAGGGAGACATGGAAAAGAGGGAAAGAGGCAGAAGGAAGCCTGAAGAGGACAGAAACAAGCCTAAATGTCCACAATGTGCTGAATTGCCCCTGCAAAATGCTTATTGTCTGGAGGTGGCTAGAGAAGGGAGTGCAACCTGGTGCTAAAGGAAACAAGGAGCAGTCTTCTCAAGCACCGACGACCCTAGAACTGTAACACGTTGGCTGTTATGTTGCTGTGTGCATGCATACCAAGGATGCACAGAAATAATTATTCATAAAAAGAGCGCATGGGAGAAACGATGTCTTTTTGCAAGGCATGACTTGCAAATGCTGCCAAAACAAAGTTGAGCAACAGCAGTGCTAAATGTTTTCCCCTTGCTCTCTCAGAACCAGCTTCCTGCCAGAAGACACTCAACTTGTGGCAGATTCGTCCCTGAGATGGACGGGGGGAGGGGGGACACTGGGGCGCTCATGAGCCCAGATGGTCAGTTTTGTTATGTCAGGGCTCTGTTTCACTCTGCGCTAAAAGCCATTAATCAGCTGACCAGACCTGATGAATCAACCGCTAGCAGGAACTGCTTATGTAATAGTTCACAGTAGCCATACAGTGCAAATATTGGTATTAAAGCGCTTCTCTGAAAATGAGCTTGTCCGCACATGGGGGAGGGAAAAGAGAGTGAGAAAGGAGGTACTGGTGTACTAAACTAACACCCCCTTCCTTCTCCACATTTTCTGATATAGTTTTAGGCTCAAAGAAGTGCCAGACTATGTAAAAGACTTCATTTAAGTCTTTCTAAACTACGTTAAGAAGCACATACTCTAAATTGAGATAATATACAATGGTACCTCGACTTACGAAGACGGTCCGTTCCGCGGCTCTCTTCGTAAGTCGAGGTCTTCGGATGTCAAAGTGCCCGTTCTGTGCAATTTTGCACTTCTGCGCATGTGCGGACCATGCACGCGGCAAAAAGACTTCCGGGGTTGTCGATTTCGTAAGTCGAGGTACCACTGTACATGTTTTATGATAAAATACGTATTTTTCAATCAAATACAACATGTTCATACCGACTTCTTTTTTAACACACACACACACACACTGCAGAAATGGGACAGAAAGAAGGTGTGAATGAAAACATGCAAAACTTACAAATACCATAAATGGATGTAAAGGTTCAATCCTGACCCTGGGAGTATGGGTCACACTCATCCATGACATCATTATTTTGCACTGAGGAGATTTCTGTGCTACAGTTACATATTAAAGGTGCAAATGAAATTGGGTAGGCGGGAATGCGGTGTTTTAGTTCCCAGTTAGAAAAGGGCCATGCAGAAAAGCAGGAATCAATTACAAGACGGGGGTTGAGTTCAGGACATAGATACCTTGCATGCTGTTTCATCATTCTGTAATTTGCATATACAACAGTTCAAAGATGGCTGTATGAAATGCTTTCAGTGTTATGTTTGAGATGATGTCATGTGATCCGTCTGGGGTGTTTAATCTGAGCCAGCTGATTCACATACGAAAGTCATCACTTCATGTTGTAGTCAAGGAGGGATGAAGAGGCACCAATGGATTAATGGTGGAAATATGGACGCACAACATGCACTGATGTTGCTTGCTGAATGGGTTTAATTCAGTGTTGGTTATGATCTTTTGAAAGTCATAACTAGCAGTTTGAGACTAGGATGCTTAAAAGCTTCTTCTCCTGCAAGATCTGGCCTCCCCCTTGATATCTTCCATAGAGGACCTCCTCTGCAATCCTATCTAAGTTCTATTTGTGTTGGGTAGAGGGCCTTTTCTCTGTGACCAAATTTAAAGACTCTTGAGTTCTCTGAGAACCTACTTTCCCACCCACCTTTAACAAAAACTCGCCTTTTAACAAAAACTCACATTTGCACTGAGCTAGCTGTCCTCCAAGCACAGGTCTCTTGTTTGTGAGTCGAGGCCCCGCTCCCCGCTTTGTGATGAAATAAGACACATGGACACAAGCATTTTAGGTCAATGGGCTAAAAAAGGCCACAACTTTATTGGTTACAGAATGTGAGTGGTATTGGCTTAGGCATTGGATCCGAACAGACCTATACTTGACTCCTGCCCGCTCTGCAGGGAGTCACACAAGGGTGATGGCCACAACCTCCCCTCCAACACACAACGCATTTTCCAATGCCTAACCGCCACCTGAGCCAAAAGGCTCGCCGCCAAATACCCTCACAACTGCAACCAATTCCTAATGCCCTCGATGTTATTGGCCAACCATACATCATTTCCACGATCGGAAAGATGGACGCCACCATTACGAAAAAGAACCACATCGCTGAACCTGATGTCAGAGTGCTCGATCACTTGGCCATCCATTGCAAGTACTTTACTCCAGTGACGCAGGGGCCCGGCCACGCCCACCCTGCGAGCGCGGGAAGTGATTCCCGCTCACAACACCTTCCCTGCCACCATGAAGGAGGAGTTCCATGCAGTTTCATACAAGAACAGCAAATGTGCAACGGAGGGGATGTGAAAGGCAACCTGGCTACAGCTTTTAAAAGTGAACATTGTTTGAAAATATGAGCCCAAATCTGCTTTTAATGTGACTCAGTTTTCAAAGGTGGAGATGCAATTTGGTCTTTCACCCAGGCTCCCCAGACTTTTCAGTGATGTGCCTTTAGTTTGCCTGGATTATTACTTGCTTGATAAGGTCACAGATGAATCTGGCTTCACTGTTTAAAACCTGCAAATGATATAATGCCAGGTCTTTATGATGTAGGCAGTCCAGGTTGCTATCTCTGGAAATCTGGCTGATCTATGAAGATGAATAAAATAACATTGTTTGAATGAACACTCTGGATGATTTAAAACACTTTGACAACTATCTATATTTTTATTTAGAAAATGAATCATGAGGAATTAAACTGGAAAAAGTAACATCTGTCACCAATCAATAGCCTTGCGGGGAAATTAATATGGTATTTCATTTTCCTTGAAATTTACTGATTTTGTTGTTTTTTTCATCCCATGCCATTCATTGAGATCAGATGCATTTCAGTCTGACTGTGTCAGATCTTGGACACATAAGTAATAAAGTCCTGAAGGGCCAATGGCAAGGGAACAATGGAATGTGCAACAATATAATCAGCAGCAAAAATCTATATTTAATGTGCAGCACTATGAAGTATGAACGGTTTCAAGCTTCTTTGTTCTCTTCGGCTGCTTATAAGTCTATGAGGTTTTGTTGTCTTTTTTTTTTAAAAAAAGATGGTGCCATTTTATCTTAGCCTGTGAATTTTATTCCCCTTTTTATTTTTATTTTAAAAAATGATTGTCTCTCTTTCTGACCCTGAAAAATAATATCTGACTTTGGAGATGAGCAAGCAAGAACAAATGGATAAAACAGTCTGCAAATGCTAAGCAGAGCCAATTACTTTTTTAAAAGATGGACGGGCTCTTCATTTTTCGCAGTGAACACAGTGGTCGTTTTCTTGTTACGAAAGCTGTCACGGAATTCAATGGCAACCCATTTTATTGAATAGTAAATAGCTGTATTCTATGGTAATTCCAGAGTTCCACTTTATAGTGATGTTTAATCCCCCCCAATGTGCTAAAACTCCCTCAAGGGGGCTTTATGAAATCTAGGTCAGTGGAGTCAGGAGCTGAGAAAGAAAGGAAAGAGAAAAGGTGATGGCATAGTCCAAGGGTGGAAATGGGACACTTAAATTGTAATTCTCCAAAGAGCCCAAAACATGCAGAGGTCTGAGACTGGGGAAAACTCCAGAGAAGATCAGTGTGTGTCCGATTTTGTCATAGGAGTGCCACCCACGAGGAGCATGTGATGCTGCGCCCCCAAAGAGAGCAGAAGGAGGAACGCTCACTCGGCTAATGCTGGCCCTCTTCCCCAGCAGCTTGTCAGTGCTCATAAATAAAGTGTACTGCATTTCGTTTATGGTTTAAAGAGCTCTCTCAGTTTCTATGAAATCCACAAAACCCTGAAATGCATCAGCTCTCTGTGAAATATCCCATTTCTTTTTATCTTGTGAACAACCCCGAGATCTTCAGATGAAGGGTCGTATATAAATTTTAATCATCATCATCTTTTTTTAAAGAACATTTTTGTCCTGTTTTTATACAAATCTACCTGACAGCAAAAGAAGAGTTTGGATTTGATATCCCGCTTTATCACTACCCGAAGGAGTCTCAAAGCGGCTAACATTCTCCTTTCCCTTCCTCCCCCACAACAAATACTCTGTGAGGTGAGTGGGGCTGAGAGACTTCAGAGAAGTGTGACTAGCCCAAGGTCACCCAGCAGCTGCATGTGGAGGAGCGGAGACGCGAACCCGGTTCCCCAGATTACGAGTCTACCGCTCTTAACCACTACACCACACTGGCTCTCTATGACCAGTGTATATACACATAGCAGTGGCAGAGCATAGGGAAGGGGGAGGAAATTCAGTTCAGTTCACAGTTTAATGTGAACTACGGAATTTGCACTTCCCAAGACAACCTGTAAACTGGGATATCCTTCAAAATTCTCTGAATTTTGCAACGTGGTCCTCCAACTAAACGCTGCAAACAGAAATGTGTGTACTGTACTTGGGAATGTGTGCATAAAACTGCACATTGAATCTCATTCAATCAGTGCTGATAGAGTGTTGAACTAAGACTTGGGTGGCCTTGAACCAGCTACTGTGTTTTAACCTAATCTACCTCACAGGGAATGCTATTTTTCTAGAAAAAGAGGTGCTGGATCTCACCATGAAGGCCTCCCTTGTTCTCCTTTTAAAAAAAATAAAAAATAAAAATTTAAACCTTTATTGAACTTCATTGGTATCATACACAATATTAAATTCGCACGTACAAGTACAAAGAAAAATTAATCTTAAATAGATTGTTCTCCCTTGTTTTGGAATGGCACGTTCCGGCTTTAAAAAACCCTGCTCACAAGGTTGTTGTGAGGGTAAAATGGGAAAGGGGAAATCCATGTATGCCACCCTGAACCCCTTGGAGGAAAGATAAATAAAATAAAATAAATAATAACACCACAGTTCCACATAGAAAGTGGCCACTGTGTTTCAATTGTGGCTTGATATGCCTCAAAAACAGAAAAGCATATTTTTTTTTGTTCAGATTTCATCAAGGAACTCGGAACAGCCATTTGGGCTGCAGTCCTAACAAGGATTACTCAGATATAAGACCCACTGAATTCAATGGGGTTTACTCCCAGGTAAATGGGATTAAGATTGCAGCCTTAGCCTCAAAGCAGCCCTTGCTCCATTTCCAGTCCTTTGTCATGTCTTAACGTTTCAGATCAGCAGAGGAGAGGAAGAACATTGGATAATTTTAAGTGGTTTTGCACTTCTTCAGATTTTTCCATTTTATTTCCTTTTTCTTTTTTTGAAGGCTCTCATAGCAGTTTTATCCCTCTTGTCTTTTCCAAAACCAGGGAATATTTGGCAGGTGTTTTGCACGCAGAGAAATTATGAGGTTTTATTCAACTCCTTTAGGCATATCACCATCCATTTCTGAATGACTGGGTTACAGCAACAAGGACTAAGGCTCGGCTTCTTCTCTGAGTAATATTCCCAGATGAGTTTAAGCAGATAAACAGGAGGGGAAAATGCTATTATCCTGAGCCCAATGGGTTTAACACATACTTTGGCTTTTGATGCCGCCGCCGCAAGGGAAGCTCATCCATTACCTGCGAAGTATGTGCGTTTCCTTCTCAGAATGAAGACTGAGACTCTTTTATCATTTCATTATAATACACAGCAGAAAAACCAGACATCACATGGAGTCTCCAGCCTTTAGTTGAATAAAGGACATTTTGATAAAACACCAAAGGAAGAATTGTGTGTTTCTGAGGCGCTCGCCTAAAACAGAGACGACTTCACTGCTTTTTAAACAATAGCATTTTATTGTAGTTCTTCAGTGCCATTCTACAGTGGTTCTGGATTTATCCACATTTAACTTTCTTCCACTCTTTCCAGGCATGGCCATGCTTGAAAACTCCATGTCCCCCTCTTTTTCTTTTTCTTTTTCCTCCGAAGCTTTCCCTGTGAAAATCAGATCTTTAAAGCTCAATCAGAGCAAACAGCAATCTGCAGAAAACCTGAATTGACGTTTGCTCTGACTGAGCACTAAAGAGCGGGTTTTTGTGGGGAAAGCTCCAGGCCAAAAATAAAAATAGAAAAACACGCTTGGACACAGAGCTTTTAAGTGCAGACCTGGGCCTGGAAAGGACAGGGCAAAAGATAAGTGTGGATAAGCACACTTGTCAGAGAAACCAGAGAGGTAGGCTCCTGGTTTTTTTCCTGTCTTGAGCACAACAAAATGGCTGCCTCAAATATGGCTTCTTCTGAATAAAGAATAAAGACTGGCAGGAGAGTCCTAGATTGCAATTTCTTTACTCTTCCTAAATTTCAGACCATTTCCAGGGCATGTTGAGTTACAATCACAGCACCTGTTTCATGCCTAGTTAGAAACAAATAGCAATTTACACCGAGAGCGTAGTTTTAGTGAGGGAAGTCTTGAACCCTGGTATAAGGAGCCTGCCAATGGGCACCCACCAATCACTTGAAAAATCATTTCTTCCTCCATGCCATAAGAGGCCAGAACATTCACTGGAGGCTTAATCAAGCAACCCACTATCATCCCTAATTATTGCTGCTTTACATGTGCAGATTGATGATATGGAATCATTTTCCTGGGACTTCACCACTTCAGAATGTTGGGGGGGGGGGCTTCTCTTTCTTTCTCGGTTTTTTATTATTTATGTTAGTTTCTTTTATTTTAATATTTTAATATTATTTTTTTAATATTATTTTTACAAAGAGTGGGGGAGATCACATGATAAATGAATGCTTCATTAGTATTTTTAAACCCTCTTTAAAAAAAATCTTCTAATTGCATTGAAATATACTCGGAGTCGAGAGTGAATTTCATGCTCTTTATTCAGCTCATAGTCATCAAGGAGAAGAAGAGAAGAATAGCTCTTTTCCCAAAACCATCTGCTTATATACATTATTTACACAATGGGCCTTGCGTGATTGGCTACTTCAGGGCTACACCTGTGGGCCAATCAGGATGTGGATTGACTTCTGCCTGCAGCCTGATTGGCTGCTCCTACAGGCCAATCAGGTTGCGGATTCACTTCCACCTGGAGTTGGATTGGGTAGCTCCTGCGGACCAATCAGACTGCTGATTCTGAATCCTATTGTTCTAGGATTCAGCTCAGTACATAACATGCATGCTAACAGGGCGTTACTGGCCCTGGTGAACATTCAGTCATAGTACCTTCCTCTCCCTCCAAGTACATTCCAATGTACTACCTTGAAAGGCTGTACCCTTCAATGGTGTCCTCCTAGGTAAGGCAGCAAGGGACAAATTGCTAGCAAGGCAATAACTTTTTATTGGTCCGTTTTCAGTTGGTGATGCTGTTCGAGCTTTCAAAATTCATAAAGCCCTTCAGTGGGCAAGTCCCTGTGCTCAAATGTGCTGCAATAGCCAAGAAGTGCTGTACATTTAGGAGAAATTATAAGCTCAAATTCCCTGGACTTTGAAAAATAATTGGAGGGTTTTTTACAGAGCTTATATAACATGAATAAAATGACCAAATGATGTTGTTGTTGGAATGGAAATCATATATCTGCTCCCAGATTTTTTCTTGTAAATGATTTACATTATGATGAAGGAAAAAATGGCTGAGCCCAACATTCAAGGCTGAGGGGATAACATGATCGGAAGAGAGAAGAGATGTAATAAAAGCATAAGATGGATAAGGTATCTGAGGATGCTACATATTCAAACTGTGATATTTATTTGGATAATTTATATACCACTTATATACAAATCTCTAAGCAGTTTACAACATGGGGGGCCATTTTCACATCCTCCATCTCTTAGCATTTCAAGGATACCCTAAGGAATGCCAAGCAGATTTATATCAATATCAGACCAGAGTGTTTAATTAGTTCTTCTTTTTAACACCTTTTAAACACACTTTTTGGGTGACTGTTGGCTTATTTCAAATGCGACACTAAGGCTCATCTGCACTTCCACTCGCCCCGCCACTTTCCCCTAGGAAAACCCACTGTTACTGCTGAATCAGAGCAAATGTCCATGGAGATCTCTCCTGACTGACATCCGATTTAGTGCTAAAGAGCAGCTTTTCTGGGGGGGAAGTGGTGGGACAAGTGGGAAACGGCTCTGACGTGCTTTCTAGGCAGATGAGGAAGTGCAGATGAGCCCTTTGCTGCCAGCCCTTCACCCAATAAATTCTGCTTGCATAACGGGACTTCCCTTTCTCACCCCTCCATATCCTACTAAGGCCCAGGGGCCGGATGCGGCCCAATCGGCTTCTCAATCCGGTCTGCAGATGGTCCGGGAATCAGTGTGTTTTTACATGAGTAGAATGTGTCCTTTTATTTAAAACGCATCTCTGGGTTATTTGTGGGGCATAGGAATCTGTTCTTTTTTCTTCTTCTTTTCAAAATATAGTCCGGCCCCCGACAAGGTCTGAGGGACAGTGGACCGGCCCCCTGCTGAAAAGGTTTGCTGACCCCTGCCCTACATCCTCCCTAAATCTGCACCAGAGGATTTTGGGGGGGGATCCACAAACAGATTTAGGGGGTGCACAAGGGGAGGACAGAGGGGGAGAGTTCCACTGCCCAAGCAAAAATCCTTGTGCTACATTCCAGGTTGGCTCGGACTGATGGGAATTGTAGTGTGTGGGGGGGGACAGGCTGGCAAAGGCCGGCTGGTAGGTATGAATGAGGCCCCCGACATCATGTGGAATGGAAAGAAATTAAAGCCAAATGTTGCCATCCAGAGATTCTCGTGTGTGTGCTGGACTTATCTGGGCACCTGTCTTTCTTTCCCCACCTGTTTCCACTTCAGCTGCTCAGCCTCAAATTCAACCCCATAACTGCTTTTTAAATTCAGGGATTTTTAACAAGAAGTTTGTGGTTTGGAGCAAGTAGCTGCTGAAGAAGAAACAGATTGGTTCACACACCCAGCTGGACCTTGTCCATAGAACACGATCCTCCATGCCACATACCTCAGGAGGTTCTCACAGAAATGGGAAAGGATGCTTTGCGGGAAATGGAGAAGGACAATGCTGACGACAGAGGTTGGCATTTTATGAGGATGTGAGGGTTTTATAGGTGGGAAAGAGAAGCAGAATTATCTATTTGTTTGTTTGCAATCCTACCCTGAAGGGGAAACCATCTGAAATTTGGAAGATTATATAGAAACAAGAAGAAAGGAAAGGAAACGAAGCCATCACTTTCCTCGAGGTTTTGTCAAGAAGCAAACCAATGTGCCGCTTGGACTTGCCGATCAGAACGTCGGCGGTTTGAGGCCCCGCGGTGGGTGAGCTCCCGTTGCTCGTTCCCAGCTCCTGCCAACCTAGCAGTTTGAAAGCATGTCAAAGTGCAAGTAGATAAATAGGGACCGCTCCGGCAGGAAGGTAAATGCCATTTCCATGCACTGCTCTGACTTTGCCAGAAGCGGCTTAGTCATGCTGGCCACATGACCTGGAAAAACTGTCCGCAGAAGCGGACAAACGCCGACTCCCTCGGCCTGCAAAGCGAGATGAGCACCGCAACCCCAGAGTTGTTCACGACTGTCGGGGTTCCCTTTACCTTTTAAGCAGCACCTCAATAGCTGAATGAGAGTTAGGCCCCATCTGCACTATAGATCTAAAGCAGTATCATACTACTTTAAACAGTCTGGGCAGATGCATGTCCCCAAGCATCCTGGGACCTGTACTTTGTGAATGGTGATGAGACTGGTTAAGAGACCCTGGTGCCTGTCACAGAGCTAGTTTCTAGAGGTTCTCAAGGAAAAGGGGTTTACTTTTAAACTACCCCGAGAACTGTAGCTTTGTGAGGGAGAATAGGGGTCTCCTTTAAAATTATTATTATTTATTTATTATTTATCCAGTTTCACAGTATAAGAATATGATACGACTCTTATCACCCCTAACAATTTATAGTTCCCAGGATTCTTAGGGGGGAAGCCATGATTGCTTAAAGTGGTATGATACTGCTCAGAAAGTATAGTGCGGATGCAGCCAAGATTTGGAAGCTATTTTATTACTATTACTATTACTAGACTAGCCTGTAAGAAGAGAAGATTGGTCCAGTAGCTGGTTCGCTGGTCTTTGGCCAAAGAGTTCCAGGATCACATAGTGTTTTGCCTTTCCCTGAATGAATTCCTACCACAGAGCTTCAGTTTATTCTACGTAACAAGAGTCAGCTCTTGATGACCCCTCTGGACTGGCTACAGCTCTGAGACTGGTTTATATCCATGTGTTATAATTCTGAAACATACAGAGGGACTCCTCGGCAATCACTATTATACAGGCCAAACTACCCCAGATTTAACTTCAAAGATCCTGGTCACAAATTGTACCATAACTCTAGTGAGAACAAGAGAGTCATCTCTCAGTAGAGACTGCACCACGTGTTGTTTATTGGCGGGGGCCCCAAGCCACAGAGAGGACATTGAAGGATCATCACGGAAGATGTTAAAAAGAGGGCAGTCCAAAATTATGTGGTCCAAAGAGTCAGGTACATTCTGGCCACAGGTGCAGAGTCTGTTCTGGTAAGAGAGCCTTCCAGATAACACGGAGGACGGAAAGGCATTTCAGCGGGCCAGCATAAATACTCTGCGGTGTAATGGGGTCACTAGATTGCAACCACAGATAGAAGCAGCAGTTGTTGTTGTGGTGGTGGTGGTGGTGGTGGTTTAATTATTTGTACCCTACCCATCTGACCAGTTGCCCCAGCCACTCTGGGCAGCTTCCAGCACATATAAAAACATAACCAAACATCAAACATTAAAAACTTCCCTATACAGGGCAGCCTTCAGATGTCTTCTAAAGGTTGTACTGTATAGTTACTTATCTCCTTGACATCTGCTGGGAGGGCGTTCCACAGGGAGGGCGCCACTACCAAGAAGGCCCTCTGCTTGGTTTCCTGTAACCTCACTTCTCAAAGTCAGGGGGCCACCAGAAGATCCTGGGAACTGGATCTCAGTGTCCAGGTTGAAATTATAGTTCCCAGGATTCTTTGAAGAAAGCTTTCACTTTTAAGGTGGTATTGCAGTACTTTAAATGTATAGTGAGAATGTGGCCTTTAATGATACTAGGCAACGTTTTTCTGCTTGCTAAAGCTCTTGGTGGTTAGTAGCATTTTATTTTATCACTCTACTCTCTGTCTGGCTTACAGCTTGGACTATATGAATGGTTGGTTGGTTTTTACTCCTTTAGTTAATTAACACTTAATTGATTCAATTGCTTTTAACTACTGTTTTAACTTGTTGGTTGATTTTGTAATTATTTTTATGATGTGGATTTTACATGCTTCTTAAGCCATCCTGAAACTATGTTGTGGAAAAGCTGGTTAGACCATTTTAAAATGAACCAAGGCGGGGGTGTGTGTGTGAGAGGGATTCCTTGATTGAAGGGAATTTCTCTTTAAAAAAATAACACCACCAAAGTCACGATCTGAGAAGCACATTCATTTTTTTCGTCAGCCCTTTTAAAATCAAACTGAGTTTATAAGTTCTACTCCATTGCTGTGTACGACAGCGGCGAGGCGTAGGCTCCGTTGGCTGCTTCACATGCCACTCAACAGTGGCGGGCGGGGCTAAGCATCATGGAGCCTGCTGGGGGCTGGGCCTGGCCTTTGGGAGTGCCCCCCATAAGGGTTGTGTTGCCGCCGCTGCCGCTCCAGCGTCCGGTTCCCGATGCTAGGGCGGTGAGGCGAGGCTCCATTGGCTGCTTTACATGCCACTCAACAGTGGCGGGCAGGGCTAAGCATCACAGAGCCTGCTGGGGGCTGGGCTTGGCCTGGGGAAGTGGCACGCCGTAAAAGGACATACAGCTTCCCCAGGCCAGGCCCAGCCCTCAGCAGGCTCCGCGACGTGCAGCCTTGGGGCCTCTGATGGCGGCCCCGAGTGACACCCCCTCCAGGGTGGCCCGCTGGGCAGACTGCCCCCCCCCGCTTGCTCCGCCCCTGCCTGGATCAGGTATCCCCAAACTTGGCCCTCCAGCTGTTTTGGGACTACAGCTCCCATCATCCCTAGCTAACAGAACCAGTGGTCAGGGATGATGGGAATTGTAGTCCCAAAATGGCTGGAGGGCCAAGTTTGGGGATGAAAATTTCCAGAGTTATGACTCTTCCATTTCGTGGATGAAGAATAACCTAAGAAATCCACTTCACTGTAAACCAGGTTTCTATGGAATTAGTTTGGGTTTCTCACTAAGAGAAGATCTAGAAAATGCAATGAAGAAGAAAACCCACAAAATATTTGATTTCATTCATGCTGACCTTTCTACAATACACCTTTAAGTACACCTTTAAGATGGGGAGCAGAGGCTTGGTGTGAAGTGCCAAGGTATTCAGAAACCATCTTGCCTTTCATCTGGCTCTTCACATGCTTAAAGCCCAAGTAAGCAGCTGAAGATTTTGCAAACAAGAACGAACAAATGCAAAACCAGTTCCGTTCCACATCCCACCCACCCCCCACCGCTGCCCCTGCTGTTCTATAATACCTAAGAGGGACAATCTGTTTACCTTTCTGAAGGAGCTGCCAGCAAAGTGGCCATCAAGAAATATTATTCCACAAATGGTACGCTCTTAGGTGGGGGAGGGGCGGGGGGACCTTGGCATGTAGAAACATGCCTTTACTCTCTAAGTTGGGAAGCATGCTTTTAAACATAGACCTACATGGTACCTGGAGTAGTTGGGAATAAGAAAAAAAACCAGGGAAATGGAGGAGCACTTTTTCTGATTGCATAATTGATAATCATTTATTTCCTACAACTCCTTTTTTTTTACCAATTAAGTTAATGCATATTTTGTTGTGCAAAACTGGTCTTGTGAATGATCAGCAATGTTTGGCTGTAGATTTGTTCTTGTTCAGGTTAAACACAAACTATCGGATAATGGCTCACCATCTCTTCTTTTTCAGGGGAAAATAGAGATTTGTTCTGCTCTTTGGGGTTAAACCTATGGGTTAGGTTAGGCAAAGAAATAGTGACTCGTTCAAGACTGCACAATAAGGTTCATGGCTGAAGAGGGATTTGCAGACTAATAGGAAGAGCCAGAACCTTTGAACAGAAGACGCCAAAGGGAAATAAGAAAGATTCTATTGAAATAGGTGGCTGAAATTAGGGGTGTGTTTTGGATTCAGAAAAAAAACCACAAATCTCAAGATGAAGCAGGCTGCTTCAAAAGGTTTTGGGGATGGTCTGAACTGAAGCAGGTTGTCTGGGAAGTGCCCCAAACTGAACCAGAGACCTCCTATGATATTTGGAAGTGGTTTGGATATTCAGACATCAAAGAAACAGTGTAGACATTAAGTCCGCAAACATTTCCTGAAGTATGGTTCAGATTCAGATTCTAATTCAGCAGCATCCAAATTGGTCCGAAACAAATCAGGAGGGCACAACTTGGTCCAAAGCAAATCTAGTTAGCTGTGCACAACCCCAGCTGAAATCCAACCTGTTTTGGTGCAAAACCATACTTCATGGGCAACTGTAAACATTAGTCCAAATTCAGTACAGATCCAGTACTCATGAAGATTTGAACGTAAATCTCCCAGATCTCTGGAAAACCAGATGACCAGAAGACCCAGCAATGGAGCATATGGCTGCCCTGCCCAGGGTGGGCGCGCTCCCAAGGGGGACATGGTGCGGAGAGTGCCCTCCCAGGTGTGGGATAGCTGCTTGGGGGCCCGGAGTGGTGCACACGCCCTGCAGCCAGGGGCAGAGGGAGCTGCCCATGGAGGCAGAGGGAGCCACTCATGGGGGTGGAGCAAGCTGCCCATGGCGGACATTCGGTGTGCCATCTGCCCGTGACTCCCAAGCCTCCCCCAAGCTGTCAAAATGAAGGGGGAAGGGGGGGAATGCTGCCGGCAAAGTGGTGCAGTTTACCCCCTTACCCCAATGGCTCAGGGTAGGCTTGGGAGTCGTGGGCGGGCGGTGTGTTGAAGGTCACCCCCTCAGTGAGGGCACCAGGGCGATCCGCCCCCCCCTTCCTACGCCCCTGAGTAGACCACTTTACAACGTCTTCATCTAATCTTGGATAAAATAGTGGCAGTTTAATAACAAATGACACAATCTTTTCACACACAACTGGCAGTTTGGAAAAGTTCAAGGCACCCTGAATCTTAACAGCATGACAAAACCGAGCTTGTTGAGCCACATTTATTGGGGGCAAATATGGAATCATTTCTGTTTTACAAGATGCCATTTAGATTTGTGCATCCTTGATACTTCGTAAAGGCACAAATATATATGGGCAGGATCCATTTTGGCTTAGCTAGGTTGCTTTTAAAGGGCATGGTGAAGTCGCTACCTGGACACAAACCAAAGCATTCCTAAGAATAGTTTAACATGCCAAAATTGCTGGAAAAAGTCAACATGTTGACGGTGCCATATGAAAAATGAATCTTTGAATTGGAATTGAGTCTATGATGCACAGCACTGTAGTTAACACCCTCCTTATCCCAGCACTCTGAAGTTAATCACGTACATAAGAGGCTTTGAAGGCTGTAGACCCTTCCTTCCACAGGCATAGAAGGAAAACTGCCCCTTCTATCAGTAGTCCTATTCAGGTGTTGTATTCTGGGGTAACCTCAATTTGCAAGATAGGAAAGTGAAATAGAGCATGAAGTAACCTCTCCCACATCAGGTGTGTTGAGTAGACCCATGGATACAGTGGAAGCATCTGCAGGGAAGATAAGAAGAAGAGGAGTTTGGATTTGATATCCTGCTTTATCACTACCTGAAGGAGTCTCAAAGCGGCTAACATTCTCCTTTCCCTTCCTCCCCCACAACAAACACTCTGTGAGGCGAGTGGGGCTGAGAGACTTCAGAGAAGTGTGACTAGCCCAAGGTCACCCAGCAGCTGCATGTGGAGGAGCAGGGACGTGAACCCGGTTCCCCAGATTACGAGTCTACTGCTCTCAACCACTACACCACACCGGCTTCGCACATACAGCTCTCCTCTTACATGCCAAATTTATATCAGAGTGAATGTGTGAATATGGTTAACGACTCACACTCTCCTCTCCCCCAACGGGTGTCTGTCATTTCAGGTATGTACTAAGGAGGCAAAAAAAAAAATGTGTTGAGGCAAATCTGTATCAAAAGGTCAAAAAGATATGAGCCATCTTATGAGAGAGATTCTTCTTCCTGGCTGCTGCAGAGACTGGCATGAAGTAAGGCATTTGTAGTCTTTTGAAGTGCTGCCAGCGTAAATAGCTTAAAGTAAGAACTTTAGTCCTCATAACAAAGTATAGAAAACCGAGGGAGACATGCACTGAAGGATACAGTCTGTGAGGTTCGCCGAAGATCAGACAATGCGAGCATAGTTTACTGCAGAATATACGTGCGTGTTTTGTTTTCTGAAGTGAAAGCTGCAAACGTCAGTTTCAATGCAAATACCTTCTAATATAAAAGTCAAAGCCAGAGTGACTTTGTTTTCAGGCCAACAAGCATGCTGTTTATTGCTGGAATAACACTGGACTGAAATGGAAAGGAAATGGGATGAGAAGTTGCAGGGTGGAGTCTTGCTCCAGCCCACAACAGTAAATACATTCCAATTTTAACCTCGTGTTGGTCAGATTGCTACAAACAGAGGATGTCAGTTCTGTTGAGCAGATGGACACAGTTTTTAGGAGGGAGGTAACAAGGCTGATTCCTAGTGTTTACTTTCTCAAGTAAACATGCTTGAGGTGATCATGAAGGGTCCTGTAGCAGAAACACACACACAGAGAGAGAGACACTTGTCAGAGGTGAGAATTGCTATTGGAAACAACAAGTCTTTTTTTTAATCAGGCCCTTCAAATACAGGACTGGCCTCTGCAAAGTTGGGCACAAAGCTACCTTGTACAGGCTAGCTACAGCTTAATTTAAAGCACTGGTCTCCAGCATGTGGTTGGGATCCAAAACTGGTATGGCCTAAGATGGGCCCCACCTGCAGAAGCAAGGGAGGCAAGCAGAGGCACTATCAGGGCTTGTACCAGCCAGACTCTCCCCTCTCCCCACAAGGCCAATGAGCACCATTATGCCCTGTGAGAAGAAAGGAGAAGAGATCGAGGAGGGGCTCCTTGTGATGATTTATTTTTATCTGCTGTGTCAGAGGATCGTCGTGGCTGCTCTAGAGTAACTCTGCTTGAGTTCAGTTTGTCTTTAAAGACTTTTATTGTGCAAAGTATTTACAGTGCAGAGACAGCTTAAAACATGACCTCTCATTCCGAATCAGAATCCGGCAATGGTGTACGTCTGTTCTCACGCCAGCAAAGTTGTCGGGGCACCCCAAAACGCCTCCCCCTTGACCTGCGTCATGGTGCTCTCCTTAACTCTTGCACTGGAAGGAGCGATGAACTCTGACTCTTCCCTGTCAAGGCGGTGGAAGGGCTCTCCAGCATCCTTGAGCCCTTCCCTACATCTCTCCTCCCCTGAGCTTTCCCATGGTTCCACACGCTGGCTTCTCTCTCCCTCCGAGTCTTTCCCCTCCCCCCCTGGCTGCTTCAGAGCCACTGCTGCTCCCTGTGCTTGGCGAGGTGGACGTTAGGATGGTGGGGGTTGGCTCCCTGTAGGGAGTCACCCTTACATGCTGGTTAGTGGGTGTAAAAATAGTAGGATGGCAAAATGTTAAACCACCTTAGATGCCTTGGCTAAAAAGTGGCATGAAAATCCAATAAATCAATGAAATAAACAAAGAATGCAAATTGCCCCCGTGGTAACTATGACATACCTTTCAACTGTCCCGATTTGAGCGGGGCACCCTGGAATTACAGAAGCCATCCCAGCTTCTGATTGGAACCCAGAATGTCCTGCTTTGGCTCCTGTAAGAGTGCCCCCCATAAGATGCATGTTTTCTGGGGCCACACTCTTGTGCGAGCTCCAAAGGACGCATGTCCCGATTTTCCTCTGCAGCATGTTGGAGCGTATGCTATGGCTGGTATCCAGCTAACTTGTTCCGTCATGCCAGGATTTCCATTTATGCAATGGAACTTTGCCCAACCTCTCCCAGAGTGAGTCCCATGCCCTCCCCAAATCTGCACCAGAGGATTGGAGGAAAATCCAGAACAGATTTGGGGGGAGAGGGGAGTTCCATGACACAAGCAATGGAACGAGTTAGCTGGATATTGCCCTGGGCATTGGAAATCTGATGGAACAGGAACTCATGAAGTGTGGGGCTGTATGTGCGAAGAAGCAATTGCAATATAAAAGTTCTGTCATTTCACGCCACCCAAACATCCCAAAACTTTTTAATGAAAGCAGCAGCTGTGGGTCATCAAGGTTTGAGCTTGCTCCAATGGTGTTCATGCAGGCGAGAACCAGGCCCAACTTCATCTGAAGAAAAAATCCAGTGTACTTGCTGCCATTAACAGAATCAACTTGCTACCAATCAGTTGATTTATAAAGTAGAAACTAAAACATACACACATATCGATAATCAATTAACATGTCATTCAAATGAAGCACAGCAACAAAAGACTTGCAAAAGACTGCCTAAGAACCTTGACATAAGTGTGGACATAACTCTCCTTTGAAATTAATTGCTCTTGAAGGCACATAGCTTTATTTAACATCATTTGGCATGACCCAGGCAATCACCACAATTATTATTTTTTATAAAAAAAATGAGATGGCATTTGTACTCCAGAGAGGAAGATGAATGACTCTAATACTTCCCTAAACAAACCCCCAGGGGTTATGTTTCTTTTAACAATTCATCCACCCAACCACAACTGGAAATGTAATGTTGTTGCTTTTTTTTAAAGCATCCTAGAAAACTTAAAATTATTATGCTTTGAAGTGATGAATGTTACATTTCTATTTTCAAGATTGTTTCAGTGTTGGGTGATTCGGTAGTAATTCTAGGCACACCAGCCTTCTGAATAAACATGTACAGAATACCACTGTTTTGTTATTTTATGGGTTTGTTGTAGTAAATTTGCTCCAAACAGATTGCAAATGAAGCACAAGTGTGTGTGTGTGTGTGCGTGTGCACGTGTGTGTGTGTGTGTGGTGTTTGAGAGCCCCCTACCTGATTATTATTTTCAAATAGATACCATAGATTTTAATAAAAGTTGGTTTTACTACTCTAACTATAGGTGCCAACTCTATAGGGTTGAGATGTCTTCAGCAACACCACCCCCAAGTCTGTTGGGATGGGGCTGAGCCCCACCCCCAATCTTGAGGGGCTGGGCCACATGGTGGTGGCGGGCCTGAGGACAGTTTATTCTGATGATCAGAACCTTGTCGGGGTCAGAGGCGGGGGGTGTTGACAGGGGGGGGTGTTGAACCTGGGACCTTCTGTATGCAAAGAAGAAGTTCTACCCTTTGGCTATGGTCCCTCATGAAAGAAACGTGGCAGATGACGTTGTTTGAATAGAATTTTGTGCCCTGGAGGGGGTTATACTGATTTCTATAGCAAAGACAGTTTGCTGTTCTTAATATTAGCAGTGGACCTAATCTCAGATGCATTCATATGCCATTCTTAATCTGCTGTCATTCATTCCTACTCCCCCCCTTTCTTTCTTCCTTTCCCTTTAAAGGGCTTTTGTTTTCCATGTTGTTGCAAGAATATCACCTTCTCAAAATGACAGCACATGCTCTTCACGGCAAATAAGCACGCACACCTGCAAATGCAGTAAGGAAATGTTCTACACCAATAGTCTGTTGGCGAGGGGGGAAATAGAAATGGCCAGGGGAATGAATTTTGGGGGATTAAGTTCTCGGCAAATGAAGCGCAAAATAAGAGCGCTGGTGGGTCAAGCCAAAGACTCATCTAATCCCACGTTCAGGTCCCACAGAGGCCAACCAGTTGGATTTGGGAATTTCACAAGCCATGGCAGGAGCACACCTGGTTGTTCACATTCCCCGGTAAGTTGTATTCGTGAGGCATATTGCCTATGCTACTGGAAGAAATAGAGCCAATAAGGAAATAAAGCTAAATCTTCACATTTCAAACGTGCGTGTGGAAAGCCCAGAAGCTAGACCTTCAAAAATCCAATGTAACATTGAAGTCCCTTGTGTGTCCACAAGAAAAAAAGCAAGGTTAGATATGTGTATGTAGAGGAAAGAGAACTGTGCCAACTACCATACCATTTTGTTTTATTTTGTTTTTAAAAAGGTATTAATGTTATAGGTAAGACTTTCATCCAGTAGGTTAGACCAATGAAGGGATTATTTTTATAGCAACATTAAATAATCTGCATATTTGTCATTTAGACTATTTTAGCTCAGGTGCTGAGGATTAAACCTAGGACCTTCTGTATACAAAGACAATGCTCTGCCACTTCCCCCTCTGGCTTTCTCCTCTTCTTCATTTGTCCATCCATGCCATTCCCTTCCCAAAGTACCAACCCTCATTTCCTAAGCTTCCTTACTCCCCTTGACCTGTTTCCTTCTCAGCTCTTGGCTCTTGCTTTCTTCTCCCCTCTTTCAACTACCTTTCCTGGGGTCTTCTGCTTCCCCTGCTTTTCTAGGATCTGAGCAGCTCAGCTAGTGGAAGCCAGAATCCTTCTGCCTGTGACTGCCATCCATCCATCCATCCATCCATCCATCCATCCATTCTGCTCTCTCCTCTGTCTCATTGGGGATACAACTTAGTTGTTGAAAAGCCCAAACAATCATAATCACCATACAGAGAAGTTCCACACGTAGGTCCTTTCACTTTTCTCGGTATCACTTCCCTAACCCTAAAACCGCCATGTCTTCCACCAGAGAGCAAAGCTCTCTTTAGAAGTTCTCTTCCAACCTAATAACATGTTGTTTCAGCTCCAACTCCTGCCTGAAGTTTTACAGCAGGACTTATGCCCCATCTCCCTATTCTTCTCTGGAATGCCGCAGGTGCATTTGTTAGCTTAAAAGAACAAAACATTAAATAGCAACCTCCTTTGTGACATACCAGAGCAACTTTTAAATTGGCTCTCCTTAATTTCTGGAACTTCCTATTCAATAAGCTACTATTGTGCTCCACCTAACCTGACCGTGGAAATGCTGCCAACCTGTCAATTTCTCAACCCTAGAAAATGGATGGTTAATCTTTTCAGCTGACTTGAATCATTTCCTGAAGCTCAGGTAAAACCCAAATATTTAGCTGTTACAAGGCCTGGGCTTCCCTTTTGAGTTTCACTTTTTAATTAGCTGAGGCTATTCTCTCTTGTTAAAGCTTCAGCCAGTGATTCCTCTTCCCGTGCATTTATTCCCTCCTTTGTTGAAACGTTATCCAGTCATTTCAGTTGAATGCAGCCTTATTTCCAGTATTATAATGGAGGCATTTAAATCAGTCTGTTCAGGCTTGCAAGTAACTGTGTCACGAGCACTTACTTATTAAAATGTGTGTGTTGCATCTTAAGGTTTAACCTCCTTTCTCCACTTTTCTTTATTTATTGTTAGCTGAAAATACCTGGCTTGGGAAGTCTAAGGAACCCTCCCAAACACTGAGATTTGTAAGTGGATAAAGTAATGTGTGCATCTAGGGTGTGCATATCCCCTGACCCAGAGCCACCCCCAAATCAATTTGGGCAGTGGGGCTAATTTTTTAGGGGGGGTACCACTTGGTGGGTAGCTCCTAGGCTGATGTTGCTGCATTAAGGGAAGTGGCTACTTGAACTGGACCTGCCTCACCACCAGCCCCACAAATTACCAGCTGCGTCTGTCACCACCGATGGTGAGAGACCAAGCAACCCCCAGCACTGGCCCAGTTCTTCTATCCTCCTCTCCCTACTCCTATTCCTGCCTGGGGTCTGTTTCTGCAACATTGTCCTTGCAGACCCAAAAGCAAACCCCCTGCAGCTAGCAGGATTGCAAGCTCCACGTGCCAGCTGACTGCACACATATGTTGCCCTCTTGGGAATAGGCATGCACAGCTAAAATGCAGCGCAGGGCTGTTTGAAAGCCCTCTTGCAAACAGACCCGGGCTGCTCTTTGCAGAGGCTGTCTGCATCTCCTTCTTCTCACCTAAGACCCAGCCCCTTTCAGACCCAGATCACTCCAGGCAGTCAAATTCATAGTGCTGTAGGGCTGACTCGGTCAAAGCCTAGAACCACCCAAACTTTCCTGATTTGGTTTGGGATTCAGGCCTGAGTGGGAGGAGCCATGGGGAGGTAATCTAGGAGAGGATGCTTTAAAAGGCTCAGTCTTCTTTCAGTCTTTCAGTCTTCTTTCATTGGAGCAAGTTGCTCACTTAGAGCTCTCCGTGGTCCTGCCTTCTTTGCAGGATCCAGCATCGGACCTAAACATGACAACTGTGTTTTGCTAGTGTGGCTAGTAGGAAGAGTGGCTAGCTAGCAGGAAGCTGGAGAGAGAGCTGCACTTCCGAGAGTGCCTTGGGGGAGGGGGGGGTATCGTGATGTGGCATAATGCTGTGTCGCTCCTAAGGAATTCCAGAATACACAGCCAGTAGGAAGCTACAAAGAGAGCCTTTTATCAATTTGAGTGAAACAGGTGGGAAAAGTGGTGTGGTGGGAAAATCCTTAGTCAGGTTGTAAGGCTAGGGAAGGTAATTGCTTCACTATTCTGTCCATTGAGTCTCTTTTCATTTTGAACTTTGATATACCACCTTTAAATGGCATGCAAGAAAGTCAGAGGATCCAGCATCTCTGTCTGTCTGACGTCTGTCATCTGTCTTTGGGTTGTCTTGGGCAAAAGAAAGCAACTAGCAAATTTAATAAATAAGAATAAGAATAAATTTAAACCTATTCCAAGCTTAGTCCACTTGCCTCACCTCCAAGCAGGAACTCTAGGAACTGGAGTTTAGGGAGAGAGCTCAGGCTTCTGTCCTGAACACACTGGGGACTCAGCTACACTGGCAAAGAAAAAACACTTTATATGTGTTGTTTATGCATTCTGACACTGTGACACCAGATGGTGCTGTGGAGTTCTGTTTTTTGCTAACCCGATTTCTCATACAAAGTTTGCAATGTGTTTAACTGAAACACTTCTTTGATGTGTCTAGATACAGCCTGACACTTATTTCTGAGTTAAACACACCTGGGATAAGTGCTGGCATATATTCTTGCAGTTCAATCCTTTGCAGAAAAGACTTAGAAATAACCCACCACCCTATCCATATTCCTGATAAAGTGTGTATAGGATTGCAGTCTTGTTCAAGAGAGGCCGTTTCCAGCCATTTCATTTATGACTACAGCAACTTCAGAGCTCTGTTCACAAAAGCCTGGCTTCGTGAACTGGGCAACCCATGGGTGGGGTGCAAATGAAAAAAAAATATTATTGTTATTATTATTATTGCTTCAATACATAGCATATTGTAGAATTCTAGAGGTGGAAGGGGCCATGAGGGTCATTTAATCCAACACTCTGCTATGCAGGATTCTCTCGCTCAATGTGGGGCTTGAATTTACGACCCTGAGATTAAGAGTCTCATGCTCTACTGACTGGGCTATCCCTTACCTCTTTCACTCCATTCCTTTAGGAAAGGCACACAGCTCAGTGGAAGAACATCTGCCTTGCATGCAGATGTTCAGATGGTTCAGATTCAATCCCTGGCACCTTAAGGTAAGGTTTCGCTTCTTGTCTGAAACCCTGCTAGTCAGTATCGACAATAATGAGTGAGGTGGAACAATAGTCTGACTACTTTTAGGACAGTTTCCTATGTTGAAGAAGAAGAAGAAGAAGAAGAAGAAGAAGAGGGATGTAAAGGGTGGATCTTGTTCATAGAAACAGCAACACTGGGGTAAGGAGAAGGATCCCAAAACATTAGGCTTAGTCCCCTTCTTAAAATTCTTTTCTTGTTCCTGCATTATTCTTCAGTAAGTCATGGTGGCAAAGTGCCTGGATTTAAGAAGACACAGGAAGAGTGAAGGAGGTTGTAAATGATATGAAACAGAAAGCAAAAGAATGGGATATAGTGGGCAACGATTTTGAAATAGCCCATGAAAAAACGAAACCCATTTACGATGTACGAGAGTATTTGCTTCCCCCAGTTAAATATAATATTCTGTGATGTTTCTGCCTGGGGTATCTCTCTCTCTCTCTCTCTCTCTCTCTCTCTCTCTCTCACACACACACACACACACACACACACACACTACACACAACTCCTGTTTTTTGTGTTAAATGATCTGCTCTTTATGGATTTTGTTCCTTGTAGAACTCATTCCGACAAGCCTGAATGTCATGCTTTTATTAAGAGAGTTATTTTAGCCTAGAGACGCAGCTGCAATACAACAGAAACCTGCTGTGTCCCGACTGATCGGCTAATCCTGCTGTTTGACAGTGCTCTACAGCCTCAAAAGCACCATATTTTACGTAGCTTAAAAACTTGAACAGTAATTATTACCCTGTACTGAATGCTGATGGAACACCTGTAAGAAGACATCATTTTGTACCAAATAAATTTTATTAGAACAAATACCACAGACACTTAGAATTACTCTGTGAGTTAGGAATTCCAAACTGTGGTGAACCCAGTAATCCCTTCTTATAGAGGACTTCAGCAGAACTGAAGCTCCCTTTATCACAAACAGCTGACCCAAACTCGGCTGCTCCTTAAAAACAAAAACACATGGTTTTTAGTCGTTCACTTTTAGCCACTCTCTGCCTCAGACTTTGGATACCAGACGCATGATGTTATAAAGCTTTTTCTTTGATTTTTCTGTTTTACAGGCCCCTGCTCCTTTTGCCTTGAGCAGCAGCCTGGAAGGCAGAAATTTAGCAGGTGGAGTGTCCCCTGGCACAAAGTTGACAAAGACTGAGCCATATGGACCAAAGGCTGTCTTGGTATAAGATAGCTTCCTGTCATTCGTTTGTTTATTAAATTTCTATACCCCCGTCCCCTCCAAAGATCTCAGGGCAGTTCAGAGCATAAAGATACCAATGATGTGGACGAGGTGCTTGGTTTGATCTGGGTGACCACTTGCAGTCTGGACCCTTGCCCTTCTTGGCAGATAAAAATTACCACGAAGGGAACAGCTGGCTGAGCCAGGGAGGTGATTAATGCCTCTTTACGAGAGCAGGGGGTCTCTGCCTGCTTGCAGGAGGCAGTGGTAAGATCACTCCTCAATAAATCCTCCCTGGAGTCAGAAAAACTAAATAACTACCATCCAGTTGCCAATCTCCCCTTCCTTGGCAAGGTTCTTAAGCATGGGTCAGCAAACTAAGGTACGCGGGCCGGATCAGGCCCAATTGCCTTCTGGATCCGGCCCGTGGAAGGTGTGGATCGCCAGTGTGCTCATTCTTTCCCTCTCCCTCCCTCTCCCTCACACGGTGGCGGCGCCTCCTCCCTCCCTCCTTCTGGCTTCTCCCTGCCCTGCCAAGAGGAGGAAGGGGTTGGGCCTTGTTGGTGCCAGCAGCAGCAGCACTCGAGCGGTCACCATTTTCAGCAGCCCCTCTCCGGAGCCTTTTGTGTGCCGCTCATCGTCCCTCCGCCGCCACTGCCAGCCCCTGCTGCTCACAAGACACAGGTAAGAAGCCACTGGGGCTTGTGGAGCTCTTGCATCATCCCCCCCCAAATATAGTCCGCCCCCCCAAGGTCTGAGGGACAGTGGACCGGCCCCCTGCTGAAAAAGTTTGCTGACCCCTGTTCTTGAGCCTTGTATGTTAGGAGACACAGGGGAAATGTGTCCTTGTTTATTCTTTCAATACCATCAACTATGGTATGCTTCTGGAGCGGATGTCTGAGTCTGAGTAGGTGGCACCACCTTGCAAAGGTTCTGGTCCTACTTGGATGGATGTTTCCAGAGGGTGATGCTTGGGAAGTGTTCTTCAGCCCCATGGAGGTTTCAATGTGGGGTTCTGCAGGGTTCGAGCCTATCCCCTACATTGTTTAACATCTACATGAAACCGCTAGGTTGGGTTATCCAGAGGTTTGGAGTACATTGTCAGCAGTATGTTGATGACACTCAGCTCTACTTCTCCTTTACATCTGCAGGTGAGGCAGTGGATGTGATGGACAGTTGTTTTGCCTGGGTAATGGACTGTAAGAGAGCCAACAAACTGAAGCTCAACCCAGATAAGACTGAGGCACTGTTAGTGGGTGGTTCCCTAGACCAGATGGCAGGGAGGTGGCCTGCTCTTGTTGAGGTTACACTCCCTCTGGAAGAGTGGGTATGCAGCTTGGGGGTACCTACCCTATATACCTACCCAGACCCTGAGATCATCATATGAGACCCTTTTTTGTGTGCCTCCTCCACAAGAGGTCCAAAGGGTGGCTACACAAGAACAGGCCTTTTCTGCAGTGGCGTCCCGTTTGTGGGATGCTCTCCCCCAAAGAGGTTCAGCTGGTGCCTTCATTATCTTCTTCTTCTTTGGCGATCACTCGTAGCCGAGTAAGATTCTCTTTCATAAACACAATTTAAACAACGAGTCCGTAAGTGACTGTGGAGGCCAATTCTGGATCCACACGTCCTTCCACAGTGGGGACATTGGTTTCTGGGAGGGAGTTGATCATGGTGTGGATTTGCCAAGCGTGCCTTCCTCTTAGCACGTTTCTCCCTTGTGCCCTGAGATCGAATGTCTTCAAAGCCCATGACACCTTTGGTAAAGGCTGTTCTCCAACTGGAGCGCTCGCAGGCCAGTGTTTCTCAGTTGTCAGTGTTTATACTACATTTTTTTAGATTTGCCTTGAGACAGTCTTTAAACCTCTTTTGTTGACCACCAGCATTACGATTTCCATTTTAAAGTTTGGAATAGAGTAGTTGCTTTGGAAGACTATCATCAGGCATCCACACAACATGACCAGTCCAACGAGGTTGATGTTGAAGAATCATTGCTTCAACACTGGTGATCTTTGCTTCTTCCAGTACACTGATATTAGTTCGCCTGTCTTCCCAAGTGATGTGTAAAATTTTCCAGAGACACCGTTGATGGAATCTTTCAGGCGAAAATGTTCATTTTCAACCAGGCCTTGGGCTGATTGACATCTGATGCCCTTTTAAATGTGTTGTGGGAGGGAGAATTATTGGTTTGTTGTTGTTCTTATTTTATTATGTATTCTGTGTTTTTTATACTGTAATTTTACGTCTTGAACTGCCCTGAGATCTACGGATGAAGGGCGGTATACAACTTTAATAAAGAAAAGAAAATCGCAAAATACATAGTAAAAAACAAGAAACAAAACAATATGAACCAACGACCCTCCCACAAACAGTTCCTGTTTATTTTTATTTTTTTAAAAAAACAAACTCTGGGAAACTAAAATCAAGAGAGCCAGAATTAAAATGTACACACATGCATGCACCCTCACCCACCCACCCACCTGGATGAGGTAAACTCAAAAGCCTGTTGGAAAAGGCTGCTTGCAGCTCAGACCTCTGAAAAATACCAATATCAAAACATGAAATTATTTTAAGCGGAGGATTAATATAATGAGCTAAACATTCGATGATTCATTTATTTCATTTCAAGCTTATTTAGTCAAGGACTTGCTGACTTATTTCATAAATATACGAGGGAGCAGAGATAGACAATGGATAGTAATAAAATGAAGGTATGAAACCACATGAGGGAAGAGTGCTCTTGCGCTCAAATCCTGCTTGCTGGTCTCTCATAAGCATCTGCTCGGCGATTGTGAGGACAGTATGCTGGCCTAGATGGGTTATTGGTCTGATCTGGCAGGCTCTTATTATGTTCTTAAGTTCTTCGCTACTCAAGCACCCCCCTGATCTTACTTTCAAAATCCACCTGCTTTTTAAACTTAGTGCAGAACAGAATTGTACTCTTTCCCTAGCCAAAAAATTGTACGGTCTATACAGTGGTACCTCGGGTTAAGAACTTAATTTGCTGGAGGTCCACTTTAGCTGGTGGGGCCTCCCACTGCTGCCTCGCCGCCACCGTGCGATTTCTGTTCTCATCCTGAAGCAAAGTTCTTAACCCGAGGTACTATTTCTGGGCTAGCGGAGTCTGTAACCTGAAACGTCTGTAACCCAAGGTACCACTGTACGAGACAAATAGAAGTATAAGTATAAGGGAACAGGACCGAATTGATTGGCAAATTGGTAGTAGCATCTGACAATAGACTTGTTAGGTGGTGGTGGAGATGCAGGTAAACTCAAATCAGGGTGGTCCGAGAAAAACGTTGGGATGCTGCCCAAAAAAGCTACCCATGGGGCATGACAGATTTCCAAGAAGCCCACCGCCTATTGTTTTTTATTGATCAAAGCCAAGCCAAGCCGTTGAGCCCATTGTTCCTGGAAGTGTGGGACCCACGGCAAGGTCACTTGAGGTTTAGTGTATCTAATGGACTAGAACGCTGAACAAAAGGGCAGGATATTGTAAACACACCGTGTTGTGTAAATGTGGTAAAGGTGGGTGGTTGTTAACAAGGGAAGGGGCTGATTGGGTTCCACAAGCCTTGGGGTGAGTCTCAGTGTCTGATACTATCTGACAGCAACTTAAAATGTCCTCACTTTGATCTTGGTGCTGGGGAAATCCAGCTAATGTTGCAATCTGAAAGCTTGTGGCTTACTTTTATTTCATTACCTGTCACGGAGCTGTAGAAACAATGTGTTTTGTTTTAAATTAATGCCTTTTCTTTATGAGAATGACTTTGAATATTCCACTCACACTGTTCTATCTTCCAGGGTGAGGTCAGTTTTCCGACTGTTGTTTAAAAGAGGTTATTTGGGGGGGGGGGATTTATAACTACTACGGAGACTTGTGGCGAAAGAAATGTCATTCCTTGACTACCTTGTAAACAAAACTGATGCTGGTGGTCTATCTGAAAGGAGTTGGTGGTCTCGGTCAAGTAATCCACTTAAAAGGGATCCCCATGAAACCAACAACAGTTGGCACCTCTCAAAGCTGCATCTGCACAATACATTTAGAACAGCATCGTACCACTTGAGACAGCCATGGCTTCCCCCAAAGAATTCTGAGAACTGCAGTTTCTCAAGGGTGCTAAGGGTTGTTAGGAGACCCCTGTTCCCAGAATTCCTTGGGGAGGGAGATTAAGTTAGGGTTGCCATATGTCCGGAATATATTTTGGACATATCGGGAATACTGCAGTTGGCAGCAGTATCTGGGTGGAAATTGGCAAAAACGTCTAGAAAGTGTCAGCGGCGACATTTGTGCCAATTTTCCATAAAAAGGGCTCAAAAACAGCATTTTTTGGTGATTTTACAAAAACAAAAAATCTGTTCGAATTTGAAATATGGCAACCCTAGATTAAGTGCTAAACCACACTGGAAATTGTAGCTCTGGGAGGGGACAATGGGAAAGACCAGTGCTATTTTTCAAGAAAAAGAGGTGCCAGAACTCACCATGAACCCTTGTTCTTTTATAATCGCAATGGTGCCCACCTGAGAGGTGCTGGAACTGGGTTCTGGCAAGTTCCATCTGGGAAAAAAGACCCTGGAACAGACCTTAAACCCAGAGAGCCTCTGCCAGTCAGAGTGAACTAGGATAGATGTACAAGTAGTCTAGCTTGGCATAGGGCAGTCTCATAATTTTGGCAACATTTTGGTGGCATCTTCTGAGAGGCTGCTGTGCTCATGTCAAGATTTGAGACAAGAACACCACTTTCAAGGGTTGGGTTTTAAGGAAAGTGGTGTGGCAACTCTGGGTTGACCATAATGAAGGGAAGTTGTAGGAATGGGAAAGGCTGTTGCTGCTTATTAACCTCTTGAGCAGGGAGGAGAAAAAGAGAGGAACTAATCATCTGAGTTTTGAGGGATGTAAAATAAAAGTGTCATCAAGTTTATTACTGAGAAAGGCAGCTCTGCAGGGCCTGGGTGCGAAATCCTCATCTCTTTTCTGCTTTCGGACTGCTTCTCAGATTTCACATGGCAAGGCAGGCATGTCGCTGCAGGAAACATCAGGTGGTAAAGATTAAAATAATGTCATTACGTGCCCATCTGTTGCAGCATACAGGTCAATATGGTAAGTTTCATAATGGCACCTGAATTGCAGGTGTGCATTATGATACATACACACCCATCGACACACCTTTTCCTTTCTCCCTTTTCATGCGCCCTCTTGGCAGTGAACACCCCTCACATTGCTAATCTGTGGTTCATGCCTTGTTTGCTGGAAGTGGCAGCAGAAAGGTCTCACGCAGAAGCCACCTGCCTGCTTTGAGTGCCTTCAGATGCGGGAAGTGTTATGTTCTCCTCAGTATAACGCTAGCACTTTTTGTCCTGTTCTCTGATCTTCCATTGCAGTACCTGTTGTATTATGGAACAGTTGCTTTTCGACCGAAAGGCTGGCATGACACACTGAATTTCACTCATACCAGTGGGTGTGGTACAACAACACACATCATTGACACAACATCACTATTCCCCCACCCTTCCCACACATCCCCTCTTCTGTTCCCCCACAATGTCTAAACCACTGAACCTCTTGGGCTTGCTGATTGGAAGGTCGGCGGTTCGAATCCCCACGATGGGGTGAGCTCCCATTGCTCTGTCCCAGCTCCTGCCAACGTAGCAGTTTGAAAGCACACCAGTGCAAATAGATAAATAGGTACCGCTGCGGCGGGAAGGTAAACGCTGTTTCCGTGCGCTCTGGTTTCCGTCACAGTGTCCCATTGTGCCAGAAGTGGTTGAGTCATGCTGGCCACATGACCCGGAAAGCTGCCTGTGGACAAACGCCGGCTCCCTCGGCCTGAAAGCGGATGAGCGCCGCAACCCCATAGTCCCCTTTGACTGGACTTAACCATTCAGGGGTCTTTTACCTTTACCTTTACCTTTTCACCCATGGCCATGGCAGGAAAGAACCACCCCAGATTTCATCACTTCAATCCCACGATTTTCTAGATTGGTTTCTGGAACCAATGAACATGGAAATGTGCGCTAACCCACTATCATCAAACTAGATTTCCAGAAGAGGATTTTATATCATGTGAAATCTCACATGTAATATGGAAATTGTTAGGGAAGCATCAGGGAAACGTAATAAACTGCTGTGTGAATGCAGACTTTGATTTTCAGTGGATGTCTTGCTTTACGCTCCCTCTCCAGATAAAGTATGGCAGGGGAGTAGACAGGACAGGGTCGTTTCATTACTGGCACCCAGTTTGTGGGATTTCTGGCACCTTGGTATGTAAGTCAAGGTGGTGCTTTTTCACTGTACCTTTTAACTGAGTAGTAAGTAATCACTCGGTTGGTCTTCTTATGTGCCCCCCCCCCCCAAATTACTGGTAAATACCATATTTGAAAGAGTCATCCCCCCATGTTGATGGGCTTTCTATGTGGGGCTTATCTGCCCCCCATATTTTATTAAGGATGGAAGAGGGAGGGAAGGAAGGAAGAAATAGAGAGAGGGATAACTCATATTTGTGGGTGTCTCTGGATGACGCTGTGATGCTGGAACTCTGCAGCAAGAGGACGGGAGGGTCGGGCAGGCGAGAGGGGGTGGCAGGGCGGGCGAGGGCGAGGCAAGGCATGGCCGCAGCCACGACGGCTCCGAGGCGTTGCTGCATATCAGCATAATATTTCAACCATGGTTCAAGCCCCACCTTAGGAAAAAATTCCTGCATTGCAGGGGGTTGGACTAGATGACCCTTGTGGTCCCTTCCAACTACAATTCTATGATTCTATGATTCTATGATTTTATTTTTTCCTTAAAAAAAAAAGTGTGTTGCAATCTTTGCCACAATGTATTGTAATTCTTGAGGTTTTTAATGGCCAATGGATGCTTAGATGCCACCTGTGTTGAAAAAATAAAATATTACGCAGCATAGCCATTGTGGCTAGTAGCCATTGACAGCCTTCTCCTCCCCGAATCGGTCCATAAAATCATAGAGTCATAAAGTTGGAAGAGACCACGAGGGCCATCCAGTCCAACCCCCTGCCAAGCAGGAAACACCATCAAAGCATTCTTGACATATGACTGTCAAGCCTCTGCTTAAAGACCTCCAAAGAAGGAGACTCCACCACACTCCTTGGCAGCAAATTCCACTGCCGAACAGCTCTTACTGTCAGGAAGTTCTTCCTAATGTTTAGGTGGAATCTTCTTTCTTGTAGTTTGAATCCATTGCTCTGTGTCCGCTTCTCTGGAGCATCAGGAAACAAGCTTTCTCTCTCTCCTCTATATGACATCCTTTTATATATTTGAAGATTGCTATCCAATCCTCTTTTTAAAGCCATTCAAGTTGCTGGCCGTCACTGCCTCCTGTGGAAGTGAGTTCCATGGTATAACTGCACGCCACATGAAGAAGTACTTTCTTCATCTTGCCTTTCACCTCCTGCCATCCCTAAATAACGTCCCTGTGCTGGATTCAGGCAGCAAGCAAAGAGATATCCCCCAAAGTTCCCACAGGAAGGCTCCCACATGCATTGCTTTGTGATGAACATTACCATCTGCACTTTCTCCTACTGTGCTGCTTCCCACTAAAAGATTTGTCACATGAAGCTTCGCAATATGGCCTCTGTCCTGCTGACCACCTGCGCTTTCCACATAAGCCAAGTGGGAATAGTCTCGAAAGCCAAGTCCTAAATTCCTGTGGCTTTCAAAGAGGATTGGACCAATTCCTAGAGGGGAAGGCTACCAATGGTGACTCGTCACAATGGCTGTGCTCTGCCTCCATGGTTGGTTCTGAACCTGTTTCTGGAAGCCACCAGAGGGGAGAGTGCTTTGATGCTCAGGTCCTGCTTGACCACTGAAAGACCAGGATGGACTAGGTGGGCCACTGGGGCCTGATCCAGCAGGCTCTTCTTGGGCTCTTACATGTATCACACTTCCAGGTCTGCATCGATTTGATGCATTCCAGTTGAATTCGCCTGCCCCACCCCAGTCAGAGGGACTGCTAGTTGCCAGGATCGCAATCCAGTGCTCTTTAGTTCCAAAGGAATCCAGCTTTGATGTATCGTCTCTCCCAGACAGATATTTAAAAAGGAATCTAAACAAACTGCTTGGCCCAATGGTTTAGGTAACATGATACACAAATCACATTTTTGTATTTTATTTTATTTGTGCAAGAGGGAGTAATTTTAAGATTTCGACACTGGCACGGCAGCTGGGCAGACAAGGTAGGCAGCCTCGTCCTTGGCTTTTATTTACGTCTTCCTTTTGAAGAGCTGGCATGTTCGTTTAAAGGCCCTCAGCTACGGTCCTAATCAGCTGAGAGATTCCCACCAGCCACCCCCTGTGCCAGCTGGCTCATGTAATCCCAGACTTTTCTTGGCAACCGGTCAACTGCAACACACATTTTAAACAGCTGGATTAACCTAGAGATTCGTCCTCGGACCTTTCATCTGTTTTTTTTCAGAGATAGGCTGCTGCCATTTAATTATGCTCTAATTGAATATAAAATATATATATTGTCAATACCTCATTAAATGGGATGTAGCTGATCCAGATTGTATGTGTGAGAAAGAGTCGGGTGGGGGGTGGGGGGTGGGGGCAGGGAAACACGGCATTAAGTGAACAACCTCATTAATTTTAACTATGCCCTCAATGTATTTATGCTTTGGGGTTATAACTTCACATAGGAACCGAAAACAGTGAAGTCGGTGCCTTTGCTCGGGTAATTGGTTTGGCCTGTAAAAGGAGGTGGGGATCAGGGAGAGGTCTTTTGTTTTATCTGCAATAGAGAAACCTATTAAAAGAGTCTGGAGCGCTAGCACAGCTTTATCTTATACGCTAGTTGTTTTTTTCTGTCTGAGACCGCAATGAAAACGGTAGTCGTCTTCCATAACGTTTCATAGTCTACATCACGATACAGTTTGCAGTGCTTTAAATGAAGTCCACATGTTTTCTGCCAAGAAAACAGAGCCTTCTTTGGCTGTAGTGACCAGATGTTTGAGCAAATCGCCAAGACTGCCAGCTACAGATTGCAATCCTATGTACAGTCTTGTTTTGTTTTAAATCGAAGGATCAATTAAGCATCCTTAATGTGGACACAGGGGTGCCATTTTGAATTTCAGGTCGGATGACAAAGATTATTCTCAGCAAGGTATAAAGCGTGTGTGGGGAATCTGTGGCCTTTTAAATGTTGTTGAGGTCCAACTCCCATCAGCCAATGGTCAGGGATGATGGAAGTTGTAGTTCGACATCTGCAACATCACAGATTCCCCACGCCTGGTTTAGAGGTCAGATATTAGATATAGGCTGCTTCCAGGCTGTCACTATTTGTGCATGTGATTGAATAGCATAGTGACAAACTGAGGTTGTGCAATTAAATATCATTTGGGTTCTTGTGCAACAAATGCACTTTAAAAAACAACAACAGACCTTTGCAGTAAGGCAGGGGTGGGGAACCTCCAGCCTGCAAGCCAAACTTGGTCCTCCAGGGGCTCAAATTTCCTCGAAGCTCCCTCACACGCCTGGTGCCTGAGCTATGCTTGGTGCTTTGAAGCCCCAACTTTGGGAGTTCAAAGTGCCCAATTGTCAGACATTATTGCAATGTCAGGTGCTTGACAAGTGAGCAGCCAAACTGTCAGATTTGGCCCATGAGGCTAAATACCCAACCCTGCAATACGGAAAGTGCAATAAATGTACTGGAAAGTGTGGGCTAGTAATTGCTTGACCCAGGGTTGTATCGATTGTCAGTCATACTTAAGACAGACCCTATTGAAAATGATGCAAAGAACTAACTTAAATCCATTGATCTCAGTGGGTCTATGCTGAGTAAAACATAGATACAGCCTGTGCTGTTGTACAACCTCCTTGAATACGAAACAAAACAAATGTTCTATTGTGTAACCTCTCTGCCAACATTGTCCAAGCAAATCAGAATGCACGCTCACTAAACAGGTGGTCGGGAAACAACCATAGTCAAGTTGCAAAACCAAAAGCTGTATTTCAAAAGCGTTAATTGTGCTTTCTTCTTTTTATACCTCTTAAGAAGTATAGCAATATTATTCACAATGCTGAAACAGCCACTCAAGTTTAGAAGCAATGGGGTTATGCCCTTAGCCTGCAGACCTAACAGAGCGCCCCCATTGTGTAGAAGCAGAAAATGGCCATTGGGGAAAAATTCAAGTGCTCTTTGGAAATCATCGCATGCGGCGGAGAGTAAGCTTTTAAAATTTCTCAGCTAACTGGGCAAAGAAATAGCTATAAATATTTCTAATACATTTCTTAAGATTCATTCATGAGGCCTTCAAATATTTTCTTCCCGACAGGTGGAGGAACAACAAATGTATATAGGTTATTCTTTCATGCCAAATTCTCAATGACAAAAACTGAAGAATGATTACCATGAGAAGAGAGCAGAGCTTTTGATTTATAACTTTGACCCAGGTGAGATGAATGACAAAATAATTTATTTCACTGACTCTTTCAGAAATTTTCTTCTCTGTTCCTGAATGTTGGTGCAATATGAATTGGGTTCAAATTTACAAACACAGCTTAGATTATCTAAACATCAACAAGAGCTGAACCTTGCCTGTTAATATGATTTGAATGCATGAAGCTAATGCTGAATCCTTTAATAACACTAAATGGTTTTGCTGTCCCCAACAACTGTGAAACACACAAAAACCCAACTAGGAAAATAGCTTCTCTTTCATAATATGCAAAAATTCCTTCCTTAAAGACCAACTAAGTTTTTTTTTATTTTGGTATGAGCTTTCGTGTGCATGCACACTTCTTCAGATACACTGAAATAGAAGTCCCCAGATGCTTATATGTAGAGAAAGGGTGGGTGGTAGAAATGGGTGATTGACTGATAGCTGTTGACGACTGTAAACGACTGCAAATGGTCTTGCATGAAAAAGCAAGGGGTGAGATGACTGGATTTCATAATACGCGATTGAGTTATGTCACAAAATCCAGTTTTTACTTCAAGTGCTTTAGTTTGGTTTACATCTGTTTCTGCATCAGTCCCTATGCTCAGACCTCCCTTCTTCTTGTTTTATGGAAGGTTTTCTTTTTATTTTATTTTATTTTAATGTGGCAGAGTATACTGTTCCATGTTACAATATGAAGCCTCCCTTCTTTTTCCTCCTAGCTTTATGCAGATGTCAGAAATATCCCTAAGGGAAGACCAATTCTCAAGAACGAACTTGATATTCTTTCAGATTAAGTCATTTGTATGTCCATTTAATGGTAAAAATGTGCTCGTAAAAATAATTTAATAAAAATGAAACTGAGACATGGCAATGTTGCCATGCCTCGCGGGAAAACCCCATAGGGTTTCATGAAAGTTTGCTTATGGAAAGATGGCTGTATTTCTTCACAGAGGATGATTCCTCAGAATGGAGTCACACGGATTTCAAAGGGAAGCAGAGGGCTGACAAGGGAAGCCTATACAATGTGTAGGGTTTGCTCAGAAGTAAGCCTCATTGAAGTCAATGAGGATTACTCTCAGGAAAGTTGATCCAGGAGTCTTCTTAATATCAAAGACCAGGCATCCCCAAACTTCGGCCCTCCAGATGTTTTGGACTACAATTCCCATCTTCCCCGACCACTGGTCCTGTTAGCTAGGGATTATGGGAGTTGTAGGCTGAAACATCTGGAGGGCCGCAGTTTGGGGATGCCTGTCAAAGACCATAGTCTTCAGCACACATAAGATCAAATAATATCAGTGAAATTTACTCCTAAATAAACCTGTTTGAAATTGTTTTCGTGCATGAAAACTTGACGCTGTTAAATACAAGCTCATCATTTGTTTCAGATTCAGGCTTCCTCAAGTACTGAAAATGAAACTATTTGGAAAACAAAATTGTCCAATCCATGGAAGTGCTACCAGCTGAAAATATTCATACAGATAGCAGCGATGGAAGAAAAACCTACCAGCTTCCGGCTCACGTTGCTCAGGAGCGCCTGTTCCTTCATGAGAAGAAGCTTCTCACATGGGTTAAACCAGTCTTTCCCAACCATGGTCGTCCAGTTCTTTTCGCCATGCTCAGTAGGGATGGTGGGCATTGTAATCCAATAACATCTGGGGACTCAAGACTGAGGAACACTGGGCTAAACCAAAGGTGTGGAGAAAATGAAACCAAAAGTAGGTGCCTACAAAAAGGACACTGAAAAGTAAAGGTTTAATCAGGCATCCCCAAACTTTGGCCCTCCAGATGTTTTGGACTACAATTCCCATCATCCCTGACCACTGGTCCTGTTAGCTAGGGATCATGGGAGCTGTAGGCCAAAACATCTGGAGGGCCGCAGTTCTGGGATCCCTGTTTTAAGTGGATCTGTGCTGTTGCACTCATGTCTGCCTTGCAGATTGCCCACAGGCATCTTGGCCACTGTGAAAACAGGATGCTGGTCCAGATGGGCTACTGGCCTCATCCAGCAGGCTCTTCTTATATTCTTTTGGACTTCTTCACAGGGCAGGTGCTTGTTCCGTTAGGTGTATTTCCATATGGTGAAACCAGGGTTGTCAGTAATTTTCCAGGGTACTGTTTTCCATAGTTCTATTTCATTTTCGGCATAAGAATGAATAGCCACAGAAGAATACAAAATTGATCAGGTGAAGTCCCACCAAGTGAAATATGTAAGTATTTCATACATCTGGGTATGTCACATCTCATGTTGCAGAGTTATTATTCATCCTTGCTAAATTTTTGATACCCACAACTGAGTGTTAAATCCATAAAACTCAGAAAATACCAAAAAAAATATTTAAAAATGCAGTTGAATGGACATACAAACATAATGCTCTCCAGCTATTCATTTTGTCCAAATGTTGAAGTCCAAGATCCATATCCTGAAAAAAAATATTGCCAGGCCCCTACACCCAGATTTCTGGCTCCTCAAATTCAAATTTTCTCCAGAAATATATACTCACAAAAACTTATTTGCTGTTATTAATAGTCCAGACAATGGCTGCTAAATACAATCATTTATAAAGCATATATGAAACATCAATTTACTATGGAAATGTTAGCCTTGTATTAACCCATTGTTTAAGACCTTTCTTGGGATAAAACATAGGGGACTTTATTAATTATATGGTCTGTACTTTAAGGTCCTGGGAGATCTATTTAAACAGGCTCACCCCAAAACTATTAAAAGTCAATGGAAATACATACTGGCAAAAAAGCAACCAAAACAACAACAACTCCAAACTACCCTGTCACTTATCCTGTGAGTCTTAATATATTCAGAGAATCTGAGGTTTGGATCAACGATGTGGACAGAAATCATATTGGCTGAATCAACAGCTCCTAAATATTTGATTGCGATATTTCTCCACTTATGTATTTTGTTGTTGCTGCTTTTAAAAAGTCTTGCAGCTTAATCCAGAACATTTGTTCAAGAGGCTGAGATGCCCTGTGTACACAACGAACTGCCTCTGCATTCTGCCTCTGCATTCCTTTACATATAACTGACCTGCTGCTTCTGTTAAAGTTCCAGCTCCTGTTGTGCAAAGACAGGGCAAAAGTGAAGGCGAAGACACACACACACACACACACACACACACACACACAAAACCTTGCTGCCAACCCAATGAGCAAATCTGAGCTGGAAGTTCTCTTTATTGACTCCAGGTTTTGGGCAGCTCCTGGGTAAGATGCCTGCTGCAGGCCCCACTCCCTGGGTGGGCCTCCCCTTCTTTGTCATTGTCTCCACTGCCCCTTGCATGCTTCCTCCTTTGGGGCCCAATCCACAACACAGTCCAGAATGACCTAGCCCAGAAGCTTCAGCTGGTACAGATTGCAAGGCCTAATTTTGTTAAGAGGTTTTCTTGCCCCACTAACTGGTCTCCTTCTTTGGTCAGATCTGGGTGTTGGTACTCTAGAGAGTACCCTCTGTTGCCGCTTATGTCCTGTTATAAGAAAAAAACTGCTCCCTTTCCCTTATGGGGTATTCCAGAGCCCATACAGAGTCATTAAGTGGGTTCCCTGTTGGTAGGAGAAAAATAACAGAGGCCAACCAGAGTATATTGAGAAGCAAAGCAGCTAGCAAGCCTGATCTTTATTAAAGGAAATAAACTGTTGCAACAGGGTCGCTACTCACCACATGCAGGAGGGAGGAGAACCCTGAACAATGGTGCGTAAGCCCCTATATAGACTTTTTTAATTGCCCACCCTGTAGCCCAAGACACACACACACCCCAAAAACCCACACATCATATATACATCACAGAAGGAGGCGGTCTCCAGCAGAAATTTAAATATGAGAGTGTTGCTTCTCTCCTGTCTGCCAGGATACCTGATAACGCCTTACTTTGTTGCATTTTCTGGGTAGCCTGGCCATTCCTTTGAGGTGGTAAATACTTAGTTCCTGAATCTCTTACACATATTGATAGTTTGCTCAGCTTAACAGATACTTGCCAGACTAGTTACAGGTAGGTAGCCGTGTTGGTCTGACGCAGTCAAAATAAAAATAAAAAATCCTTCCAGTAGCACCTTAGAGACCAACTAAGTTTGTCATAGGTATGAGCTTTTGTGTGCATGCACACTTCTTCAGATACACTGAAACAGAAGTCACCAGACCCTTATGTATAGTCAGTAGGGGGTGGGGGGTGATGGGAATGGGTGATGGGCTGATAGGAGTGGTAAACCTGTTGATGACTGTTAACAACTGTTAATGACTACAATTGGTCTTGCAGGAAAAAGCAAGGGCTGAGGTGCTAAAGAAAGCTTGATCATCTAGAATGAGATAAGAATCCTATGTCTCTGTTCATACCAGGTCTCTCCATGGTTTTAAGCTTGGTAATGGTTTACCACTCCTATCAGCCCATCACCAATTCCCATCACCCCACCCCCACCCTCTGACCATACATAAGGATCTGGTGACTTCTGTTTCAGTGTATCTGAAGAAGTGTGCATGCACACGAAAGCTCATACCTATGACAAACTTAGTTGGTCTCCAAGGTGCTACTGGAAGGACTTTTAATTTTTATTTTGACTTGCCAGACTGTATCTGCAGGGAGGTGTAAGCCCCTACAGTCCAAAGACAATAGGAAAGCTTTTCCCATTTCCTTCCTCCTTGCAGAGAAATATTTGAGGTCAATTTGGAAGAGTCAAAATGGCTTCAGGATTGTTCTCCTGTACTATTTCAAACACGTGGTTTATATACTTATGTATGTGTCTGCCTTGTACATTTATGAACATGTATTTTATATTTGAGACCTGAGAATTCTTATAACAGTCCCTTGATCAGGTTTAGGCCTGCACGCAGAACAACGTGGGTATTCTGAATCAGAGGGCTGGTATTCTCACATGTACGTCAGCAGCATTTGGTGACTCTTAGAGGACACTAATATTTATTAAGTTTTGAGGTATGTAGGGATTTCTGCAATACTTTTGAAATTTAAGGGATGCTTTTACTATTGATGCAACATGAAGGGGTAGGAAAATGCTGGAAGCCAAGAATCCTTTGATGTCCCTCCAATAAATGAAGTACAGACAGGCTTAATAAAAGCAGCTTGCACAGTTGCATACCTTGCTACTTCAGTTGAAGGAGACCAGACCACCCTCTAGTGGGATACAGTTGCATTTCACTCTTCCCTCATTTTGTCTTTGAAACAATGCTTATCAGCTTCCTTTCTTCTTTGGGCGATTTTACAGCTGAAAGATTGCACCAGAGTTATAGTTGTGCAGGGATTCTTTGAATGTTCCTGGTAAATAGGCTTATCCAGTCCTCATCTCTTTGTAGCCAACGTGGCGCAATCCCGATGTTGATGGACTACAACTCCCATCATCCTCGACAATTGTCCATGTTGCGTGGGACTGATGGGAGTTGTAGTCCAACAACAATTGGAGGGAACCATGTCGGCTACATCTCTTGTAATATATAAACTTGTTACTAAGACTCACTAGGAAGCATGGAACTGAAAAAGAACTTTTCCAACTCAGACTTGAATGGTTAAAATTGGGTTACATTTTTCGTCACTTCCGGGCTCGGCGTGATGTGCGTATGCATGGTTGCACACATATTGGACAAGCGTAAATGGGGAGTTGCCTGTACACAACTCCAAAACTTGCAAGTTCATACCAAGGAAATGCAGTTCCTTTGGTAGAAGTCATGTCACTTTCCGCAGCACTGGCCAGCCTGCCAGAGAAGGTTTGCTGCCTGTAGGCCTGAATTCAGCAGTTCCTGCTTATGGCTCCCCATTGCTCTTATTATTACTAAGAGGGCGGTCAGACATGCCTGGCAACAGAGGTGTATGCTTGACAACTGTAAGGCCAAAGGAACATAGAACACTACCTTACACTAAGTCAGACCATAAATGCATCTAGCTCAGTACTGTCTACACTGACTGGCAGTGGCTTTCCAGGTTTCAGGGCAGGGAGTCTCTCCCAGCCTGACCTAGAAATGCTGGGAATTGAACCTGTGACCTTCTGCATGCTCTGCCACTGAGCCATTGCGCTTCCCCGAGATAGCTGTGGGAATAGTTTTCCTTTCCCTTTTGAGCCGTTTTTCTTATGCTGTTATTCCTGTTGAAACATTGGACAGCACCTGGCTAAGGGCCTGCTAGGCAGCTAATGTGTTTGGTGTCCCATTATGCTACTCTAATTTCTTCACAGTAAAGTGTGGACATCTGGACTCCACTAGCAGAAATGGCAAGACTCCCTTCTGGTCATGAGGTCGATTCAGCTTTCCAGTAAAGGCAGGAGTGGTCCTGCTGTAATTGTACATTATTCATATTTTTTAAATGTCCCAAGGAGCTGGGTTTTCACAAAGTCTTTTCTTTTGCAAAAAGTTTTCCATGATGTGAATTGCACCATGCTGTCAGATATTTTTCCCAGATATTCAAACTTAAGCATTCCTCATTTGGTGGCCTTATGTTAAATTCCTCTTGAGGAATTGGCACTGTTTAATGCAGCAAAAGTTACGATCTGCACATATAGAAGATTGAGGTGGTAGCTTGATAAGGTGGTATCATAACCTGCCTACCTGTGTCTGTGTGTATATGTATACATATAAACATACATATATATTGCATAGCACTTTGGGGAGAGGGAGCAGGTTATGGATTTGGAACCAATGGCCCTTCTGATATTGTTGGACTTCAACTCCCATCAGCCCCAAGCAGCATGGTCAATGCTCAAGGATGATGGGCACCGTAAACAATGTCTGGGGGGCCACAGCTTCCCTGTCCATAGCCTACTCTGGCTGGGATCATACTGGCTAGCTCAACGGAGATGTTGACCCAGTGTGTGGCAGATTCCATGCTAGAGATCATTAGGAAGGGAACTGAAAATAAAATTGCAGGTATAATAATGCTGTTTTTAAAAAGCCATATGGTGTGGCTATATTTGGAATACTGTGTACAGTTCTGGTTGCTTCACCTCAAAAGGGGTTTTGTAGAGTTGGAAAGGGTTGAGAAATGGGCAACCAGAATGATCAATGAGATGCAGTACCTCCCCTGTTGTTGTTGTTGTTGTTGTTGTTTAGTCGTTTAGTCGTGTCCGACTCTTCGTGACCCCATGGACCATAGCACGCCAGGCACTCTGGTCAAACTCATGTTCGTAGCCTCGAGAACACTGTCCAACCATCTCGTCCTCTGTCGTCCCCTTCTCCTAGTGCCCTCCATCTTTCCCAACATCAAGGTCTTTTCCAAGGATTCTTCTCTTCTCATGAGGTGGCCAAAGTATTGGAGCCTCAGCTTCACGATCTGTCCTTCTAGTGAGCACTCAGGGCTGATTTCCTTAAGAATGGATAGGTTTGATCTTCTTGCAGTCCATGGGACTCTCAAGAGTCTCCTCCAGCACCATAATTCAAAAGCATCAATTCTTCGGCGATCAGCCTTCTTTATGGTCCAGCTCTCACTTCTATACATCACTACTGGGAAGCGAAAGGAAAGTCCGATGCTGTAAAGAAAAATATTGCATAGGAACCTGGAATGTAAGAACCATGAACCCTGGTAAGCTGGATGTGGTGAAAAATGAGATGGCAAGAATAAATATTGACATCCTGGGCATCAGTGAACTAAAATGGAAGGGAATGGGTGAATTCAGTTCGGGTGACTATCATATCTACTACTGTGGGCAAGAATCCCGTAGAAGAAATGGAGTGGCCCTCATAGTCAACAAAAGAGTGGCAAAAGCTGTAATGGGATGCAATCTCAAAAATGACAGAATGATCTCGATACGAATCCAAGGCAGACCTTTTAACATCACAGTAATCCAAGTTTATGCACCAACTACCGGTGCTGAAGAAAGTGAAATTGACCAGTTCTATGAAGACTTACAACACCTTCTAGAAATGACACCAAAGAAGGATGTTCTTCTCATTACAGGGGATTGGAATGCTAAAGTAGGGAATCAAGAGATAAAAGGAACAACTGGCAAGTTTGGCCTTGGAGTTCAAAATGAAGCAGGGCAAAGGCTAATAGAGTTCTGTCAAGAGAACAAGCTGGTCATCACAAACACTCTTTTCCAACAACACAAGAGACGACTCTGCACATGGATATCACCAAATGGGCAGCATCGAAATCAGATTGATTATATTCTCTGCAGCCAAAGATGGAGAAGCTCTATACAGTCAGCAAAAACAAGACCTGGAGCTGACTGTAACTCAGATCATCAGCTTCTTATAGCAAAATTCCAGCTCAAACTGAAGAAACTAGGAAAAACCACTGGGCCAGTAAGATACAATCTAAATCAAATCCCTTATGAATACACAGTGGAAGTGAGGAACAGGTTTAAGGATTTAGATTTGGTGGACAGAGTGCCTGAAGAACTATGGATGGAGGCTCGTAACATTATACAGGAGGCAGCAACGAAAACCATCCCAAGGAAAAGGAAATGCAAGAAAGCAAAATGGCTGTCCAACGAGGCCTTACAAATAGCGGAGGAGAGGAGGCAAGCAAAATCCAAGGGAGATAGGGAAAGATACAGGAAACTGAATGCAGATTTCCAAAAAATAGCAAGGAGAGACAAGAGGGTCTTCTTAAATGAGCAATGCAAAGTACCTCCCCTACGAGAACTCAATTCACCAGCTTGGTAAGAGACCAACATTAATTTTCCATGCCGGGTCTTCAGAATTTTCCTATTTATCCTCTCTTTCTCTCTCCCTCCTTCCCTTTATAGAGGTGAGATTCCACACACACACACACACACAGTATTTCCACTCCAAGAGACTTTTTTGTTAAAAAAGAAAATATCAGGATTTTTCTTAGAGATTTCAGAGAGCTGGGTTACTTCATTTACTCTGTTGCAACCATATCCTAACAAATAACTGCATCCTTGTAATGCAAGGTAGTAGAAATGAGCAATTCCAGCAACCAACAGGACTGGAGTCCCCTCCCACAAGCCAGTGGGAGAAGAAAAATAATAACCCTGTTGAGAGTTTGCAGGGATGTTCACAGAAAGAAAGAAGAGCTGGCTGAAGTCATGGAGGAGACCGGAATCTGCTGAAGTCAGATCAGATTTCAGGAAGCTGATGATGTTCTGATATCCTGGAACCCAGTAAGGTCACCTACCTTTAGCAGCTACCATATCATTGCTCTGTGTGGTTTTAAATCCACAATTGGCCGTCTGCAAAACCATCTTTTACATGTTCACAGCTTTGCTTATTGCAGTCTAATGCATATAATGAAAAAGAACAAGATTGCACTAACCATTCAAACTCTCTGGGATTTGAGTTTCTGTAGCATAGGGGCAGTGAATTTGGACTACGAGTCCCCAGTTCAAATCTCACCTCAGTCATATATTCATTCAGTGGTCTTAAGTTTGTTTTTCTTATTTATTTGCTTCTTTGGTGATCACTCATAGCTGAGTAAGATTGTCTTCCATAAACATGGTTTTAACAGAGGGTCCATATGTGACTGTGGAGGCCAATTCTGGATCCACACATCCTTCCACAGTGGGGACATAGGTTTCTGGGAATTGATCACGGTGAGGGTTTTCTAAGCCACGGCTTGCCTCATATTGCACAAACACAGAAGATGGACATAAAAATACCAGCCTAACTTATAGGACTAACATCTGTTGAGTTGTAATTTCTTCCAGTTGACCTTAAATTTGGGGGGGTTGGGGTGGAATTTAACGCCATACTAGATGTGACATGCTGCTTTGGGGGTTCTCTTGATCCTCCAGAGTGGATTTGGGGGAGGCGTTGGGGAAACCACATTGTGCTAGCATACTGAGTTAATTGAATTTGGCCCTCTACATTTCCTTGTAAAACTTGATTGGATAGTTCCACTTTCAAGACAAGAGTCCTATTCACATGCTATTATGTGTAAACCATTATCATAATTTAGGGTTGCCAGACTCAATAGAGGACAGGACTTCTGTGCCTTTAATTGCCCTGCTCTCTTTTGAATCTGGAAACCTTAAAGAGAAACCAGCAGACCCTTTGTTTAATTTCCAAGCAAAGGGTCTGTTGGTTTCTCTTTAAGGTTTCCAGATTCAAAAGAGAGCAGGGCAATTAAAGGCACAGAGGTCCTGTCCTCTATTGAGTCTGCATAGCTGCCAAGTCTCCCGTATTCTCCGGGAAACCCCCGTTTTTCCAGCTGTCCCCAGCCGAAAAAAATGGATTTTTTTGTTTCCCCCTGGTTTATTCTGGCGCGGCGGCCATTTTGTTCCAAAATGGCTGCAGCGTGACTTCTGGTGCGGCGGCCATTTTGGAACAGGGCAGAGCAGTATCAAAAGTCACTTCTGAGCATGCTCCGCCCAGTTCCAAAATGGCGGCAGCGCTACTTCCGGTCTGCTACTTCCGGTCCAGTCCCTTATTTCTCAGGCCCAAACTTAGAATCATAGAATCATAGAGTTGGAAGAGACCACAAGGGCCATCCAGTCCAACCCCCTGCCAAGCAGGAAACACCATCAAAGCATTCTTGACATATGGCTGTCAAGCCTCTGCTTAAAGACCTCCAAAGAAGGAGACTCCACCACACTCCTTGGTAGCAAATTCCACTGCCGAACAGCTCTTACTGTCAGGAAGTTCTTCCTAATGTTTAGGTGGAATCTTTCTTCTTGAAGTTTGAATCCATTGCTCCGTGTCCGCTTCTCTGGAGCAGCAGAAAACAACCTTTCTCCCTCCTCCATATGACATCCTTTCATATATTTGAACATGGCTATCATATCACCCCTTAACCTTCTCTTCTCCAGGCTAAACATACCCAGCTCCCTAAGCCGTTCCTCATAAGGCATCGTTTCCAGGCCTTTGACCATTTTGGTTGCCCTCTTCTGGACACGTTCCAGCTTGTCAGTATCCTTCTTGAACTGTGGTGCCCAGAACTGGACACAGTACTCCAGGTGAGGTCTGACCAGAGCAGAATACAGTGGTACTATTACTTCCCTAGATCCAGATGCTATACTCCTATTGATGCAGCCCAGAATTGCATTGGCTTTTTTAGCTGCTGCATCACAATGCTGACTCATGTCAAGTCTGTGGTCTACCAAGACTCCTAGGTCCTTTTCACATGTACTGCTCTCAAGCCTGCCAGAACTTGGCAGCTATGTTGAGTCTGGCAACCCTATCATGATTATTTGAATCAAGCCACACCTATAGCCCTATTGCCTAGGTCACATCTTGTCCTCTAACAACCGTGCATTGCTTGTGATTGTCTGAAGAGAAAGCCAATGTGCAAACTCCTTCTTTTGTTTAGGGCCTCCGTGTGATACTACAGACATTCATAAAAACTCATGTGCTGGGTTTTCTCCTCAGACAGCCGTGGACAACATACAGTTGTTTGAGAAAAGACAGGGCTAAAAGCACAGCCACACTCCAAGCAACACCTTAGATTTAGTTAACACCTGTCTAAAACTAAGATCTTCACTACTTGGGATTGTGAAGCCACTGTTGTGTGGGGTGTGTTATATCAGTACAGTCAATTACAACATGCTTTACTTCCTAGAGTGGACAGAGACAGGGGGATATGTAACTTCCTGATCCTCTTGTAAATGACTCAGCAGATGAGTGACTATAAAAGGCAGAGTCACACAGCCATTTTGCCTTCTGTTCGATTTCAGCTCTGTTCGATTCAATTCAGTTAATTCTCTGGCTCTTAGCCAGCAGTACAAAGGATGTGAGCCACGTTATATCTTTGTAACCTGAAGCTTGATGCCTGTTCTAGGATGTGTACTGTGAACAACTTGTGAGCAAACATTGTTATACTTTTAAAGACAGACTCATGAGTCTTTATTGTATTTTAAGAGGGAGAAAGGGGAACACCAGGAGTAATCTATCTGGGCAAGCTGGATTGGATTGGTCATGTAAAGAATCAAACGAATCTAATCAACTAGCTTCCGTGAATATAGAGGGGATTTGCTCTGCTACATCACTCACTAGAGTGAGTGAAGGAAGGGTAATAACAAATATTTCCTTGCCTATTATCCTAAACATCCCCACATGTTGGAGTGCTGTATAAATTGCAATTAGGTGTTCAGTAAGCCATTATGTTCTTCTTCTTACCATTGAGAATTACTGTATAGCAACCATCTTGACTGAGGGAAACATTCTCAATATATAGTAGATATTCTGAAGATATTGTGGATGCTCAAAACAAGAGGACTCTGGGTTGAGAGAGAGAAAATGAAATTAATGACTTCAGTTACTGTGGGCATATAAGGGAGGGGTGGGTGTGTTTCGATTTGATGGCACTTCCCGTAACCCAAACTCTCTGGGTCTTTCCTGGCTATTGGTGCGAATAGTTCAATAACTGCTCCATCGTGGAATGTTTTCTCCTCAAGTTCTTCCCTCACAGAAGCTTCAGGTGTTTTTGCTCAGCACTCAACGACAATGCTGCATTTGCACATACAGTGGTAAAGGTAAAGGGACCCCTGACCATTAGGTCCAGTCGTGACCGACTCTGGGGTTGTGGCGTACTTAACCCGAGGTATGACTGTAATGCTAAGCCAGACTTTCTGGCTTATTGTAGGTATTTCTGTGAACAGAAAGCACGCTTTTGCATGCTGCTTGATCAGTCCTGTGTCACTCCTCAAGCAAACCAGAAAGCCTTCCAATTACATCCAAACCAGGGCTGGTGGTTTGTTGCTCCTAACAAGCCATGGTTTGATGACTAGCCACCTTAAGTCGTGGTCTGTTGCCTAGGCAGCCCTAAAGGATAGATTGTTGTTGGCTTACTGACCATGGCTTGTGGAGGAGTAAGAAGCCATGATCTCTGGTTCAATCCTAAAGGGAAGTCAAGGCTTTCTTGTTTTGTTTTGTTTTGTTCCTGTCCACACCAGAGGTAGAGTGTTGCAGCCACCAGTCAACATGCAGCAGCATGCTGGTCATTCATTGTAAGCCATAAAGCAGGGGTCCCCAGACTTACCGGCGTTTGGGCCGGTTCCCATCGCGCCGATCGCGTGGCAGGCCGGAGGACGGGGGAGTGCGCTCCTGTGCGGGCCGGGGTGCACCAGAAATGACCTCTTCCGGGTCGGGAGAGGCCCATACGCATGCGCACAAAGGATTTTCGGCGCTTTTTTCACGACCCGGAAGAGCGCTGCCGCGCTGCGCGCCGTAAGAGCGGGCGGCGGGGGTCGTCGCAGGCCGGATTGGCAGGCCAATTGGGCCGCATCCGGCCCCCGGGCCGTAGTTTGGGGACCCCTGCCATAAAGTATGACTTATCATTGCTTGTGAACATCGTCATTGTTTTTAGGAAAAGTATATCCTAGAGAAGAACTTATTATGAGATATATTTCACATGAGGAATGCGGGATTCCTTCACACACCCTGGCATTGCTGTCACCTTTAGTAAGAGATGTGAATGCAGAGACAGGAAGAAGACCCATCTGTAGCCATGAAAACAAAACAAATCTCCTCATAGAATGATTTACAGATTTATAAATAACCCAGAAAGAGGTGCATTTAAATAAAACGTATTTTCCTTGACTCTGCAGCTGAACTTAAAAAACATATCGTTCCTTTTTCCAAACCACATTTTAGTATTTTTCTCTTTCCAAAGTATTTGGAAAAAACCAAATGACATGTTGCTTCTGGATTTGAGATTGCTTTGGTAGGGAATTTTGTGTGTGCGCGCGCCTGACATTCAGCGCTCAGAAACTCAAACCTGCTTGCTCCAATCAAAATCATAATGAAAATATAATGTGGTAATAAAAAATAGAATCTAAAAGCTCAGAGCAACAGCTGTCCTTTTCAAAATGTAAAGAATGCTGGGGTGGGGGTCTTCCTTACCCCCAGTTCTGTGTTTTATAAAGGTTCCACCATGCATATGGTAGCGATATACACAATCCCACCCAGTGCAAAAGCATTAAAGCAGAGACTTCATGAGAAGAGAAGAATCCTTGGAAAAGACCCTGATGTTGGGAAAGATTGAGGGCACTAGGAGAAGGGGACGACAGAGGACGAGATGGTTGGACAGTGTTCTCGAAGCTACGAACATGAGTTTGCCCAAACTGTGGGAGGCAGTGCAAGACAGGAGTGCCTGGCGTGCTATGGTCCATGGGGTCACGAAGAGTCGGACATGACTAAACGACTAAACAACAACAACAAACTTAACAAAGGAATTGGGAGTGAAACACTAATCTGATAAGGGGCTGTGCTTGGCCCTTAAAGGTAAAAGGTAAAGGGACCCCTGACCATTAGGTCCAGTCGTGACCAACTCTGGGGTTGCGGAGCTCATCTCATGTTTTTGGCCGAGGGAGCCGGCATACAGTGCCACTGTTGCCTGGGCCAGAGCAAGAGGTGGATGAACAAACAAGCTGGTTGCAATGGTGGAGCAGGTCCTCAGGGTTTTTGTCAGTGGGTCCTGTGTCGCCAACAGCCATGGCTCTTTTACTGGATTTGAATGCAATGACCAAACCAATGAATGAAGGATGCCAGACAGAATAAGCAATATTCGTGCCCCTCACTGGGACAAGCATTGTAGACCAGGCAGGGCCATCTTAAGCGGGTCGGGCACCCGGGCGCCGTGGTGCGCGGATCGGTCCGGCGCCCTCGTCTCGTTTCTTCCCGCGAGTGGTGGGCGGGCGCAGCGCACAGCGTGGGTTCCGTGCGGCTTTGCCGTGCAGTGCCCCCCTGTCGACCCGGTGCCCTGGCGCCCCGTGCCACCCAGCCTACCCCTAGAGCCGGCCCTGAGACCAGGCTTCCCCAAACTCGGACCTCCAGATGTTTTTGGTCTACAACTCTCATGATCCCTAGCTAGCAGGACCAGTGGTCAGGGATGATGGGAATTGCAGTCTCAAAACATCTGGAGGGCCGGGGTTGAGGAAGCCTGTTGTAGACCAAGCATCATTTCCATTGCTAACTACTCCCAGAGCAGAATTTTTGAACAAGTGAACTCTTGCCTTTCATCCTGTTGTTTTACAATCCGTGTTCCATTTGGCAAAGCAACTTTTAAAAGGGTTTTGAGTTGTGGGGAGATGCAAAGATTTATTAACTCAGTAACTCTTTCTTTTGAGCTTTAGATTTATACATCTTAGTGATGTGGGAGAACATATGTCTACAGCCAGCAATCTGCACTAGGTGTAAATTTCTTTTTCGGTAGCCTCCAGCAAAATCAAGGTAATAAAAATATATAGCAAGTGGATATGCTTTCATAGTATGCTTCCATAAGTGTGTGTATGTATATATATATATATATATATATATATATATATATATATATATATATATATACACACATCAACATTGGTATTAAAGTAGAAATAATTTAAAATTGTTATCAAAGTTAACTGCATCTCTTAAGTTTGTTGGGGGAGCAATGATCTCATAACTCAATTTATAGGTAGTGGGTCAATAGCTGGGCAAGAGCTTTGCATGCCGATAACCTCAGGGTCAACCATCAGCATCTCCAGGTAGGGATGGGAAAAGCTGCTATCTGAAGTCCTCATACTGACTTAGTATAAGGCAGCTTCCTGTGATCTTAAATTCCATTGAAATGAATGGTGCTCCAAACAATTTGAAAGAAGTGCAGTAGGAAATAGTGATGCAAATCATAGTGACTCAGCAGATTCCAGCCAAAGAGTATCAGCTGCAAACTCACTTCCAAAGGATGTGCGATTCCGACAACATACCTAATCTAACAAAGAGGCAAAGAAGTATTCCATACAGCCCTTCCTGGCTGTGTTTAGAGGAAGGGCAGTGCTAATGGCACACATGAACAGTATCTTATGCAACTTAACAACAAAGGTAATTTATTGAGATAGTTTGCAAGATGCCACTATAGCTGCTGGTGAGGTTTCCTAATGTCTTTGTCGCTAACCAATCTATCTACAAAGCATCAAGCAAATACAAAGTTCTGCTAGTTCAATACCTGCATTTATCTTAAGCAATTGGGGGAGTGTGATGGTGTGACATGATTGAAGTGTTGGGCTAGGACCTGGGAGACCAGAGTTCAAATCCCTGCTCAGGCATGAAGTTCACTCACTGGGTGAACTTGAGTCCCTGAGGGAGACGTTTAGGGGATCCTCTTTCACCACAAAGGTGCCTCAGGCACAGTTTATGACACAGTTCTCTGACTATATAGGCAAGACCCATTTCACTTTAAATCTGAGGTTGACCGTCACCTTGGTTTTCTGAATGTTTAGCTCTCTCCCCGTTGACTATAATGGTGGCATGAATAAATCGTTATAACTGTTCTTATTTCTTGGCAGACCTGGTAGACGTTTACAGGCATTATAGTCCTTGCCAAGGGGGTGAAAGCTGCCAAATTGTCTGAGATAGGTGCAGGGTTTTGTTTCATTGTTTTTAGTAGCACCTTTAAAGTTGATTTGGTGGAGAAGAACTTACGCTGTAACCTGCTTTATTTGGGAGCAACAGGCTTTGCTACGCTCCTGCCTCATCCTTGATAGAAAGGATGGAGTTTTATTGAAATCTGGAACCATAGGCTAATGGAGTGTGTGCGTGTGTGTGTGAGTGTGTAAAGCAGTCTTTCATAAATCTACCAAAGAATATACAGTAATTAAATCGGGATTCAGGGGTTTTCTCAGGGTGGTGGAGGGCGTGTATGTTGTGTCTCGTTGGTGTGGTTGCGGCACTTCCTTCTTCTGATAAGAAATGCTCTGTGAAGGGGGGCAAAAATGGGGGAGTCGAGGAGGGTCAATTGGGTGGAGTGAAAAATGTCCCTGTTTCCATCGGAGGAATGGCAGAAGGTCCACAGGCCCCCTTCACTTTGAACAAGGCCCGTTTCACTTTGGAGGAGGTCTGAATAACTCCTAAATGGCCTGGTTCAGTTTGATATTCAAACTTTGGACACACATCTCTAAAAAGGACCAATGTTTCCTGACTTGTTCATAAATCATCTGAGGTTAGGAGTGGGAAAGTGTAGCCAAGTTAGCAGAGAAGGCCAAATTATCTGCAGAGAACCTTAAAAGAATCTCTCCAAGCTAGGTGGCTGGGCAACGAAATAGCAAGCATGTCCCAATATAATTATGTGCAAAGTGAGTGGGTCAGTAAAATTCTAACATCCCATATACACAGATGGGGGTCTAAACTAGCAGCGATTAACCAGGAGAAATATCTTGAAGTTGTGCTGAATAGCTCACTAAGAACCTGAGATCAATGTGCAGCAGGTGTGAAAATTTCAGGCAAGGGACAGAGGTGTATACAATTAAGCATGGTGTGGCTAAAGGTGAGAACTCTGCTTCTGAATATTAAATAACATTTAATGCCGAGACAGAAAAGTGCATATCTCTGTCCTCTGCACTTGCTACTTTGCCTTTCTTACATTTTTCTCATTTTCAAAACAATAGCTTCTCAAGTTCCTTTTCATTCTGAAAACATTTGAAATTCTTCTTATATATCTGCAAATGGGACTGCATCTATAAATTCCTCACTCCGTTTTTCAAAAATCCCTTTGACGTCTGACAAGGAGCTGGAAATATATAAATGTTAGGTTTTATGTATTTCTTCCCCATGTTACCCACATCTGCAGTTCCATTATAATCCGTCATCGGTAACATAAACAAAGGAAAATTGATCAGAAATATTAAGTCCAAGAAGTATTCTTTTTTACATGAACTTAAGACTGTCCGGCTCAAAAGGCGGATGGTACGAGCCTGTGTGTTATGGTATTAATCCTGCATTATGTGATGATCAGCTTCAGCCTTAAGTCACACGAGTCAGGTAACATCTGATGTGACAGTGCTTCAGCAGATAAATGTGGGGAACAGGGTGCTCATAAGAGCATGACTGTCTGCTATGCTCCTCTGATCCAATGCTCAGAGTACGCAGGCACTGCAAAATAATCTATCAGTTATGGAGGAGATGAAATGGGGGGTTGCAGGATTTAATCCCCTCCCTGCTCCCTCTCCCTTTAAGGCTACAGCTGGTAGAACTAAGACAGCCAACCGTCTTACTTTACAGGGGACCAGATTCAGAGTGGACAGTCCTCCAAAGAGCAGACTACAGAGGTCAGGTCTCGGTTTGAAATGCTGAAGAGTCCAAGCTGTTTTAAAGATAACGAAGCCTAAGAAGGGATCTCAGGGGGCTTGGAGTTGTTCATTAACAGTCGGCATCTAAAGTATAGACTGAGCAGGTATACAAGTCACCTGGAGAGTCTTCCACACTGCTGTGAGATGTATTTCGATTTTTTATATATATAAAAAAATAGTAATGATTTCTAAATTTGCATCGGTTCATATACATTTTCATATGCAAATGTATATTCAAACCTGTGTCCTCTTTTTGCCCTGTTTTTTGGTTTTTTATTTTAAAAAATGTGTGTGTTGCATTTCCTTTTCATCAACAACTCATAGGTAGCCACCCTAAATGGGATAGACATTCATCTTTCAGATTATCTCAAGATGCTAATCTGACATGTTCCTCTGCCGGGTCTCCTTTCATGGGGTTGTTCCTGTGAATTTGATGTATAGAGGCTTTCTCTCTCCTGGAAGGGAAAAGGGAGGATTAAGAGAGCCCTTTAAACTTCCCAGGATGTCTCTGCCTGTAAGGATAGTTTGTATGAGGAAGCCATCCACATCCTGTAGATGCAGAGACTTTATGCTTGCCACAGAACCAAGCATAAATTCAATCCTATTGTTATATGCTTACAACGAGCATGGGAAAATATAGCCCTCCAGATGTCACTGAACTAAAATGCTTGTCATGGACTGGTTGGACACAGAGAAGTGGTGGGAGGAACTGGCTGAGGAACCCCCAAAGAAAAAAGGCTGAAAGCTGAGGGAATGGTGGTGGGACCTTGATGAGTGGTTAAGATGAAGGAGGAGGGGGAGACTGGGGGGGCAGAAGCAGGGCAGCTTACAGGGCTTAGTGAGCTGGGAGAGTCTGTGGCAGAGAGGCAGAAGCCAAAGTTGGGGGAGGGAGGCCAAGAGGCAGAGATGAGTCAGGCTGGTGAAGAGTCGTGAGTGTCTCCCCCTCCAGCTGCCACAAGCTCCCCTCCCCGCTGGTCTCGCTTCTGACAACGCCCACCATCCCTGGCCATTGGTCATGTCTAGTTTAAAGGACGAAAATTTCTCCATGGAAAAAAATACACGAATTGCCGTATTTTTCCATGTATAAGACTAGGGTTTTTTCCTAAAAAATGATGTCAAAAATTAGGGGGAGTCTTATACACGGGGCCATCACACACACACACCCCATTTTCTTAAATCTGAGTCCCCCCAAATAGGGAGCGTCTTATACATGGGGGTGTCTTATAGACAGAAAAATACGGTACTCACTTCTGTGCAATGGTTTAAAGATGTCGCTTGAATGTGGCCGTGGCAGCCCTTTACTGTATACATCAAAAAATGAAATACAACGGCATTGTAAAAGGCAGCTCCATTATTGTCTGTGACACAATGCAGAACTGCGGTGGGTAAATTTTACAGCACGCCATTAAATACATCTGACTGAAAACACATGCTCCTTTTTATCATTAAGGTGATTTTTTTGGGGGGGGGGGTCAGGCGGAATCCCCTGTTGCCTGGGCCAAACTCCACACAATGTACTTTTGATTTCTATAACAAATCACTAACGTAATCCCAGAAGGCATGGACGTAACTGGGGGCAGGGGGGATAAAAATACATAGCAAACTGAAGTTCTTCCCCCCCCCAAAAAAACCCAAAAATCTTGGTTACGCCCATGCCAGAGGATTCTGTAAGGCAATAAAATATTGGGAGGGATGGTAGCTTAATAGCAGAGATCATGCTTTGTTTCCAGCAGGTTGCAGGCTCAAGCGACAACAGGGGTAGCCAATGTGTGTGATCGGGATTTTGCTGGACTGCAGTTTCCATCATCTGCAACCGTTAGCCATGCAGTTGATAGGCCTTGTACTCCGAAAACTTTTGGAAGGCACCACATGACTGTCCCTGATCTACAACATCACAAGTATTCAGCACTTAGCAAACCAGTAGCACACCTGCCCAGGCCATTGGCCACTAATGTGCTAATTGTGGGAATGTTCAGGAATGTGGATGAGGAGATATTGTTTAATATATCCTATCCCAGCTTGTGTTAACAAGCTCCACACTTAGCAGAGTTTACATTCCCTTTTAATACACAGCAAAAACGGTTGCTCAGGCTTGGTGAAGCCTATAGAATAATATATATGTTTCCTGGTATTTTCCCCTTTATCCCTCTTAAAAGAAAATACACGACACAGTGCTCATTAAAAGTATAAAATAGTTTACTTACAGACTTCCTGGGATCCAGCACAACTCAAGAGGCAGACTAGCTTAGATAAAAGTATTTAACATGCTGAATCTGCTCCATAGGGGAAAACAGATTCATTGTTCTCTTGGCTGGAAGCCAAGAGATCTCTTCCTTAGATGTTGCTTGCTTGAAGTCCAAATCGAAAAAAGAGAGTGAAATGGCCGCTGGCCAGTGACTTTACCTGGCCAGGTAATGCCCACTTCAATTACAAACAGAGGAAATCCCTCCCAGATCAGTGGCAGGAAGTTTTGCTGCTGCTGATCTGGTCAGGTGTCCCTCCATGTGGTCACTCTAGGAACTGTTGTGACTTGACTGCACCTAGCTTTACATCCCACATTAATGCTGCAGGTTGAGAAGTTAATCAAATTCTTCCATCAATGGAAGCTTCTGAGAGATGCCCTCCTGACAGCTGGGAATTTCACTCTGTCTCAGATTCCTAAGAAGTGTAAGATGCAAAATCATTTCCACACTTTCATGCGCTGAACATGTCATGTGCCCCAAATATATCAATGGCATAGTGGTAATTTTTGAAGTGCAGGAGCTTGTCATGACAACCTATGTAGCTGGTGTGTTCCTTTAACTTCCTAGCTAGATTAAATGCAAAATTTCAAGTTTTACTATTGCTTACAGTGTGACTGCAATCCTGTGCATTGTTTCCTGGAAGTAAGCTGCATTAAACTCAATGGTGCTTACTCCTGACTGCATAGATTTACAGTGGTGCCTCGCTAGACGAATTTAATTCATTCCATGGGTCTTTTCTTATAACGAAAAGTTCGTCTAGCGAATCCCATAGGAATGCATTGAATTTTTTTTAAAAAAAATTGCCCATAGGAATGCATTGATTGAATTTCAATGCATTCCTATGGGAAACCGCGATTCGCTAGACGAATTTTTCATAAAACGAATTCGTCTAGCCAGGCAACCTCCGCTCGAAAAATCCTTTTGTTAAGCGAAAATTTCGTTAAGCAGGGCATTCGTTAAGTGAGGCACCACTGTACTTGGAAAACACATTGAGCTTTAACAAAAGACCTGCATCCAGCTGAAATGCAATTTGCACCTTTTAATAATAATAATAATGCGAACCATATTGCTGGGAAGTGTGAGCATTAAACTGGTAGCATGAAGTAGGAAACCCCATCAAGGGAAAGATGTAACCAACCTCTGCTGGATTATATTCCTCATTCTCTGACTTCATCTATGCTAACTGGCTGCAAGCTGCAAAACTCAAAAGCCTCATTATCCCTTCATTCCCTTGCCAGAAGGTCCATCAGTCACTTTGGTGGAGGAGGTCATTGCTCCTGCTCTGACTCAGCACTTCCCTGCATTTCTATTCCACCACACCACTGGAAAATATACATAAGAACTTGCAACATGGGAACATAGGAAGCTGCCTTATACTGACCGTAGGTCCATCTAGCTCAGTATTGTCTACACTGACTGGCAGCAGCTCTCCAAGATTTCAGGAAGAGTGTCTTTCCCAGCCCTACCTGGAGAGGCCAGGGATTGAACCTGGGACCTTCTCCATGCAAAGCACATGCTCGACCACTGAGTTGTAGCCCTTCACCAGAGGCTCATAAGCAAGGACACATACCTTCATAAATGAGCACGAATGTAAACTCAGCAAACCCTTTTAGATTGTGGCAAGTACATGCATCAAGTGTGTCAGAGCAGGATCAAATGCTTGGCACAGAGACCTATGCCAGCATTTCAAGCATATTATCCTATCCAAGGGCTGTGATGGTGCATACAGTTACACACATTAGTCTTCTGAGAATCTAGAAGATTTAAATCTTGCGTAAGTGTGGAGGCTGAGCATTTCAGCAAGAGCTTGGAAACACGGGTCTCTCTCTGAGATTTGAATTCTCTGTGGAATGTTTATAATTTGAATCAAATGAGCCTCTCAAGAAGCTGGAAAAAGATAGAATAAGAATGCTATTACCTGGAAGGAATTACAAAGCAAGCTTTCCAAGCTCCTAAACCAAGCAAAACATGAAAAGAAGCCGACTTTCCATTGCCATCTACTTCTGAATATTTATCACTACCCCTGGCTCAGTGCACTTGGAACCTGGCAACCCAGAGTTAGCAGAGAGGTCAGAAGAGTCCTTAACCTGAAAGAACCTTACGCTCAGCTGAAATTTCCATTCCATGTACTGGCAGGGGCAAGTATAGAAACACAGTGTTTCTGGTGCATGAGATCCCAAGGGGTTTTGGCACTCAACCAGGGTCCATGTTCCATTTGGGAAAATGAGGCATGGCAGCATCGGCAGTGTCTTTGAAATATGATTTATTTACCCATGCTTTCAATGGAGGGAGATTTCACAGCATTCACATCTCTAGAGGAGTCCAGCATTGGATTCTCAGACATCTCTGTGCCTCTAGCCCACCCTCCCAAGATGGTTCTGGCCTTCACAGCAGCTCATGAAGTGTTCCTCACTTCCTGTCTCCTTCCCAAGTACCCCTGCTCAAAGCATCGCCTCCCCATCTGTCTGCTCACCACCTCCGTTATCCAGATCTCTATTTTTTTTAAAGGACAATGGTTTTCCCTGTGTGGCATCATTTCTCTCATCACCTTGGCAACCTCCTCCCCTCACTGGCAGGAGCTCCTGCCTGGTAGATTATTTCCACTGATAGGTTAATGCAGGCATACCCAAACTGCAGCCCTCCAGATGTTTTGGCCTACAACTCCCATGATCCCTAGCAGGGCCGGTGCTAGGGTTTTTTGCGCCCTAGGCGAGATCAACTTCTGCCCCCCCCCAATCATATTTCAAGCACAAATGTATTTCACATCCAACCTGTTCCTTGTAACCATGATCTCTGCTACATGTTCCAAAGCAGTGGCAGCCCTGCTACCACAGAATAATAGTGCAGGGTGGGGAGAGAGGGGGAAGAGAGAGAGAAGGAAGGGAGGGAGGGAGGGATGAAAGAGAGAGGGAGGGAGGGATGGATGGATGAAAGAGAGAGGGAGGGAGGGAGAGGAAAGGAGGGAGGGAGGGAAGAGACAGAGAAGGGAGGGAGGAGAGGTGAGAGGGAAAGAGAGAGAGGGAGAGGGAGGGAGGGAGGGAGGAGGGGGTGAGTGGGAAATAGCGAGAGGGAGGGAGGGAGGGAAGAGAGAGGGAAGGAAGGAAGGGGTGGGAGAGAGAGAGAAAGAGAAAAAAAGAAAGAGGGGGGGAGGAAGTCTGCTCTTGTGAGAGGCGGCGGCGGGATGAGTGCCCCGAAAGGAGCGCTTTCGGGGTGCTGATCCTGTCGCAACCTCTTGAGGGGCGGCCGCGTATCCCTTCTCCCCGGCTCACTGTGGGGTGGGGGGAGGGAAAGCAGCCCAGACAAAGCCCTCCCTCGCTGCTCACCCCAAAGCAGCAGGGCTAGGCAGGAGCTAAGTGTCTCCTGCACAGCCTCGCTGCTCCAAAACAAGCCGCAAGGGAGATAAACAGAGCCCTCCTTCAAGGCTTAACGAGTTCTATCTCAGGTGAGGTCTGACCCTGAAAAGAAGCTTAGCCTGTATTTTTCACTGGCCTAGTATCTTCACTTCAAGACTCCAAATATTATCTAAATTCCACCATGTATTAATTTACAACATTCACTAACTCTAGCAATGATGCACCCCCAAACTCTGTTACCCCAGATCTGTAACAATATATTGCTGCCCGGAGCGGCTGGGCCAACAACAACAACAACAACAACTTATTATTATTACTACTACACTTATTTCTAACATATTAGGCGTTTGCCTTATTATTATTATTATTATTATTATTATTATTATTATTATGGCAAACGACCTAATATATTAGAAAGAAGTGTAAGTTGCAACAACCTACTGTCAACATTTTGACATCTAGACTAGATTGTAGTCTACAACCTAGACTAGATTGTAGATTCCTAGATTAAACCTGTAGGAATCTTGTTATAGCATAGGTGCTCACCTCAGCTGTCAAGAGGTCAGGTGAGCCTCGCTTCTCCCACCACACCTGAGTCTGCATTTACAACTGCACCAGGTTCAAAAGTCCACTCCCCTTTAAAGATAAAATGATGATGAGTTGCATCCAGTTGAAGTTTTACTCAGTGTAGACATGGACCTAAGTGAGTCACATCCATACCTGTCAATAGGACTTCTCTGAGTATGGCTATCATTGGAGACAACCTGATGACTTTACTTACAAAATAGTAACTTGGGATCATGTCCCCAAGAAGCAGCCACTTTGAAAATATCCCTATTAGCATAATTAAGATTAAAATTGTGTGAGTGTGGAGGCAGAGGGATGCGTCACTGGGATTAGCCATGGTACTAAAATGGGATGTTTCAGTCTGTTGGCTGAAATTTATTAGCTTAGGATCTCTAACTCAGCTGCATTCCTATGTAAAATTCTTGGTAAGCTGCCAGACAGTCTTCGCACAGCAGAAAATATTTATCGTGGTCCATGACCATTGGCTGTGATATGTATCGTTGCTTGCAAATATCTTGCAGGAAGAGGTCATTGGAGGGCAACTATAAGAAAATGCCGTTTTGAGTTAATTGTGTGCCTTTTGCTCCAAACTAATGAGGTGTCAGACGAATCTGAACACTTAACATGTGAAAACAAATGTGAGCAGCCCCAATATGGCAAGTTAACATTAAACAGGGTGGGATTTTAGTCCTTTAGGGAGGCAGTGGGCAATCCCACCCTGTTACTGTATAAAATCCAAATAAACAGATGCATTAATGTTCATAAAATGTTATTGCAGTCATTAAAGCAGTCCTACTCAAACAGTCTGCAAAATTATCAGCTGGACCAGTACGCAAGGGACTTCTCTTGTGTAGCTCAAGGAAGTTTGCATGGAAGAAGGTCTCTATGGGTTGTACCTAACTGCTCTGAACAACTCAGTGGTAGAACATCAGATTTGCATGCAGAAGGTCCCAGATTCAGTCCTTGGCTTCTTCAGGTAGGGCTGGGAATGACTCCTTGCCTGAAGCCCTGGAGAGCTGCTGCCAGTTGATCTGAAGATGTGTGCAGGCACACGAACGCTCATGCCAATAACAAACTTAGTTGGTCTCTAAGGTGCTAGTGGAAGGATTTTTTTATTATTTTGTTTCGACTACGGCAGACCAACACGGCCACCTATCTGTAACTTGTACTGAACTAGATGGACCATTGGTCTGGCTTGATCTAAGGTGGCTTCCCATGTCCCTAGAGAGGAGCCATGTGAATATACAAGCAGGGTTCTATGTTTGTATCTCTAGCTACATAAGAGCCGCCAGATGCAAGCATAGAATCACAAGACTTTGAGGTGCTATTGGACGTCCCACCTTTCAATCCCCTACTCGGTGTAGGAGATCCAGACCTGGCATATCCTCAACCGATGCCTGTCTGACCTCTGCTTGAAGACCTGGAGAGAGGAAGAGCTCAACACCCCACCATGTAATTGGTTCCATTATCAAACTGTTCTTGCCATTGAGATGTTTCTCCTCATGCTTCAACCAAAAACTATCTTCCTGTAACTTAAGTCCAGGGTGGAGAGCAGGCACGCTGCCCCCAGGGATATGGCACGCGTTCTGGGGGCGGGGCAAACTGCGCGCAGGGTGTGCGATTTGGGAGCAGAGCACGCCACGTGCAGGGGCGGGGCACATGATTTGGGGGCGGGGTGTGATTTGGGGGCGGGGCGTGCTGCACACAGGGGCGTACGTGCATTTTGGGGTGGGGCGGGCAGTTGTGATGGCGCCCCTGGGATCGTGCTGCCCGGGGCGCCCTGCCCCCACCGCCCCTATCTTCCTATGCCCCTGCTTAAGTCCAATAGTTCTGGGGCAGTAGAGTCCTTGCCTTCTTATCTGTTACAACCTTGCCTATAAGCTGCAAGGGCCCCCTGTTTTCTCTTCAAGATAAACACTCTTAATTCTTTCAGCCTTTCCCCATAGCACTTGCTTTCTTTTGGCTCTCATCAGTGGCATCCTCTGAACAAATTTCCCAACAACCTGCAGAAAATGTGGTGCCCAGAACTGGGTTAGTCCAGATGAGTTCTGACTAGTGTAGGCTAATGGTGGTGGTGGTGGGGGTGGTTAGTTCTCACAAGTCACAACTTCAAAACTATGGTTCTATTAATCATGCAACCTAAAATCACATTCCCATTTTTTGCAGCTGCATCACACAGCTGTCTTGTGTTCAGCTTAGGTTCAACTACTATTCCAAGATCTGTTTCAAAATCCATACTGTGTAGTTCAGCTCGTTTCCAGCTCATTTTTAATTTGTATAACATTCTGCATTACGGTACTCAAGGTGCTTTGCTACTTAAATATACAACAGAAGTCACATTATCATCCTATAATAACTCCAAGTATAACAAAATTCAGGAATCCATTTCACATATGGTTCTGCAATACTGGATAATATCAACAACTTAACAGCAAAACAATAACAAACAAATGCTAGTTAAATAATTACAAACAATTTGCAAATAGCCGTGGGATTGTATAGAATGTCCACTGCATTCTTATTTTTTAAAAAATTGTCTATATCCATAACTCTGCATTTGCCTCTGATGAATTTCATTTTTTTTAAGTTTCAATCAAGTTTTCAGTTCTGTCAAGGTTATTTTGAATGTTTTCCTGTGTGTTAGCTATCCCTCCTAGTTTTGTGTAATTCACAGATTTGATAACGATTCCCTCCCTATGCCTGTCTAAGTCTTTGATTAGAATTTGAAGAGTACCAGACCCAATACCAGAGCCCTGGGACACTCCACTGAAAACCTCCCCTCCAGTCTTATGAGAAGCCATTTATGAGCACTCTTGAAGTATGTTTTTCCAGCTAGCTGTGAATCCACTGCCAGTATTATTATCTAGCCCATAATTAACCAGGGTGCTAACTAAAATATCATGGGAAACTCTGTCAGATGCTTTGCTGAAATCAAGATAAATCGTATAGCATTCCTACAGTCTACTAAGCTAGTATACATGGACGAGAATGATTAGTCTGGCAAGATTTGTTCTGGACAAATCCATGCCAGTTGGTACTACTCCCTGCATAATCCTGGGGTGTGGTCTGAGGGCACATAATGCAGCCAACTTGCTGAAGCTAAGCAGATCCCCGGGCTGGCCAGTGTCTGGTTGGGAGACCTGATGTATTCCCCCTTGGATTGCAAAGATGGAAGAAAGGTGAGGATGAAATGCAGCGAAAATATTCCTACAAATGGATTTACAATCTGTTCTATCAGTCTGTAAGCAGGTGTTGCATGTATGTTCTTACAAGCCAGCTTTCAGAGTTGTGTAGTAGTAACAACAACAACAACAACAACAACAACAACAGATTATTTATACCCCGCCCATCTGGCTGGGTTTCCCCAGCCACTATGGGCGGCTCCCAACAGAAAATTAAAAGCACAATAAAACATCAAACATTTAAAGCTCCCCTAAACAAGGCTGCCTTCAGATGTCTTCTAAAAGTCAGATAGTTGTTTTATTTCCTTGACTCCTAATGAGAGGGCATTCCACGGGGCAGGTGCCATTACCAAGAAGGCCCTCTGCCTGGTTCCCTGTAACCTCACTTCTCGCAGGGAGGGAACCGCCAGAAGGCCCTCAGCGCTGGACCTCAGTGCCTGGACTGAATGATGGGGGTGGAGATGCTCCTTCAGGTATACTGAGCTGAGGCTGCATACATAGCCGTGTGTACATAGCCGTCACCATAAAATCTGTGCTTGAGCCAGATGGGGTCTGCACTGTTCCACCTGGAATACCAGTGCCAAAACCAGATCAGGCATCTTCTGCTCCCAAACACCACTAATCTGGCCCATCCATTCAAGGTTCCCCTAAACTCAAGGATACTATTCACCCTTATTATGTTTAAGTGATCTTGAGGGGCAGGGTGATGGTGAATTAAAGATCCCCTTTACCTAGGCTGCTTATTATTTTCTTGGATCACTTAAGAGAATCACTTAATGCATGTGATTAATACAGGGTCATGTGGAATAGGAATGCAACATAAGGTGGGAACAACTTGAAGGGCTGACTCTATGAACAGCAGTAGATAAAACAAAAGGACTATGAATGGAAGGAGAACAGAATAAATAATAAAGGGAGATACAGCAAGCCAACAGAAGATGCAATAGGATGTCAAGGAAAGATAGGTTGGGATGTTTATACAGAGACCATGATAGGGTGAAAAATGTATATGAAAAAGTGCATAAATAAAATTAAAAATGGAATGTAAAAAAGGAAGTTCCCTTGTATCAAGTTAATGCCATTGGTTCCATGTAACTAAGCACCATCTACCTTGACTCAGACATGCTCTCTATGTCTTCAAACATGGATATTTCCCAGCCTTACCTGAAGATGACAGATATTGAACCTGTGACCTTCTGTAATATACAAAATACGCACTGAGCTACATGGTTTGTTATTATATCTGAACCAGGTCATTGTGTGACTTGGGATGGTTTTGTAGCAAGATGCAAATGTGGGCTCATGGCTCTGCATTCCACCACCCAGTGCTTTTTTTTTCTGAGGGGACGCAGGGGGACGCATATCCCTTAATAATAATAATAATAATAATAATAATATTTATACCCCGCACATCTGGCTGGGTTCCCCCAGCCACTCTGGGCAGCTTCCAACAAAACATTAAAATACAGAAATCCATCAAACATTAAAAGCTTCCCTAAACAGGGCTGCCTTCAGATGTCCTCTAAAAGTCTGGTAATTGTTCTCTTTGACCTCTTGTGGGAAGGCGTTCCACAGGGCGGGTGCCACTACCGAGAAGGCCCTCTGCCTGGTTCCCTGTAACTTGGCTTTTTGTAGCGAGGGAACCGCCAGAAGGCCCTCGGCGCTGGACCTCAGATTTTGCAATCTTTGTACTTTTGTCCATTTACTGTATTTATTTCCCCCGATTTGAACTATAAAATGGTGATTTTCTTGAGTCAAAATGAGAGTACCCCTAAACTTATTTTTTAAGGGGAAAAAAGCACTGCCACCACTTGTTGTGTTACATGGAAAGGGAGGGAGGGAGGACTTGCAGATCTCCCTTGGGGACAATGCACATCAGCTCCCCATGAACCGGGAAGCTGTTTATCTTCCTGCTGTGTTGATGGTGAGATCTCTTTTTTTGCATATTACAGGAAGCAACATTTCCTCTCTCCATACACTTACTTCTGTGAAAGTGTGTTTCCATAAGGCACTCTCAGGGGGCCATCGTGAAGCAAATGCTCTAAATCATACATAGGTGAGAGGTGCCATTTTCCCCACCCCACCATCCTCCTTTACACCATAATTTTTAGTGAGCGTTTGTAGCATCTCCATACAGACTGTTTATTAGCATTCAGTCTGGTTTGCTTCCACAAAGCTTATGGGGTAGTTAGACTATGGGTTGGAGCCAATGAAGTCATCCACCTGCACAACTGGACTTTGTTTCCCCCGTGTGCCCTAGGAGCTCCCAAATCTGCTCCAGAGGGTTGGGGAGAAACCAGAACAAATTGGGGGGTGGAGGTGGGAGGTGGGGGCATGGGAAGAGGAAGCCCCATTGTGCAGGCGGATGTCAATGCGCCAACAGGACAACTTCACTGGAAAGAGTCTTTGCATGTGTAGACCTTTTAACCACCCCCAAGAAATAAATTCAGACAACTCAAATTTTTGGTTTGGTTTTTGGCAGAATTTAGGCCACAACTTTATTGATTACAATCAAGTGAGTGGTTTCATAGACTCTGGCTCAACTAGCTACCTGCAAGGCTGGGCACCAACCATAAGTCCCTGGGCATCAACCATAAGTCAGCCTTGGGACAGAGGCGAGCAGGGGTGTCTGCCACGCCTCCACCCAAATGTCCCCTGGACTCAGGCTCTGGGCACAACCCCTCACAGGGAAGACCAACCATGAGTCCGTGGGTTCCTTTAGTGCAATACCGAACACATAGGGATGGCTAGGGTATCCTGCCACCCCTATCACCTGAACCAGAGCCTATCTGCAACCTTACAAGTTGTGGCGATTTGCTACGCAGCAGGCAAAACCCAAATGGCACCAGCCAATCAGCCAAGTGGGGGAAATTCCTGACGTGCTCCTGTCCCAATGGCAGGTGACACATGACGCCATAGCAAGGTCAAGCGCAAGCCCTAAATATAGGGAGAGGTGGGCGGGTGTTCCGATGCACTGAGCCCAAAAGAGGACGCTCAGAGACACGTGCATAAACCTCGATCGGTTTAGCTGTGATCCCATTGGTCAGATTGCGCCCAGGAGTGAGGGACCTCTAATAGGGTATTGTGACCATCCAAACGTTCCCAGCCACAACACAGGGTCTGGTTGGCCAGGTCGCATTGCAACACATGCCCTCTTGTTAGGGACGACAGTCATTCCAATTTTTTTTATTTATTTTTTTGCAGAGTGGTTCTATGACCATGCTCATTCATCCTGATTTGTTCATGGGGTGTTTATACACTTTCCAGTTATTCATCCATTCATCCCACACTTTTCAATGCATTTTCCTGTTGATCTTTTTTTTAAAAAGTGGACTTGTTGCACTTAGGGGGGACAGAGTGCTTGCACCTGCTTTCATTGCACAAGCCTGACATGACGGTATGCACTAGAATCCCTCTCACGAGTACTGTCTGTCTGGAGCAGGGGTCCCCAAACTAAGGCCCGGGGGCCAGATGCGGCCCAATCACCTTCTAAATCCTGCCCGCATACGACCCGGGAATCAGCATGTTTTTACATGAGTAGAATGTGTCCTTTTATTTAAAATGCACAAACATATTTAAATACATATTTTTAAATGTGTTTTCTCTCAAAATATGCATTTTTAAATGTATTTTGATACATCTTTTCAAGCTGCAAGCTGCATCAGAATATTTGGGAGCCCTGAAAGCCAACAGATGAACAAGGCCTGAGCAGGACATCTAGATCTAGTCAGTTTGTACCATAATTCACGAAGTTTGAATTCCTCAAACCTCTCTCCCTCCCAGCTGAATGCTGCTGAAAGCGATTGGCCGATGGATCAGAAAATCCAGCCGTGCTGCGTGACTTGTAATTGCTGTTTCCTATGATGTTGCGCTCGCTGAGCGATGAACACCCATGAATGTCTGGCCCCTCCCTATCCCGACTTGCACAAGTCTTTGTTCCTGGTGACACAGAAATCCCCTTGCAGAACGCAGAGGAGGGGCGGGGACTCATGTAAAGGAGAGATCACTTTGAGGCTACAGTGAATGACATTCCTCAAAGTGAAGTGCTCTTGAGAGGCTTGATTGTGCAAATAAATTCTCTTTCTTATTTGAACAAAGGCTAATCCTCCATCCCACTTTGGATGGGGGCGGGGCGGGGTTTTAGGGGCAAGCACCTTGTTTCCTCAAAATTCCTCCAGGTTGCCATGGCCAGGACATCCCTGACACAGAGGAAACAGAGGCCCTGGTGAAATGGTTAAGCAAACATATAGTTATTGTTGAGCTTTGGGAAAGGATATTAGATTACATACCATGAAAGCAAAACTTGTCTGTCTTCAGCCTTCAAGAACCCTTTGACTCTCTATTTTCCTGTAGTGCAGGGTTTAGTTTTGATTACAAAGCACCAAAACGTTCCGTTTATTTATCCAAGCATTATTCTAATATCAACTCAGCAGACCTACTTATGCCATCAATTACTCAAGCAGCTTCAACTGGAGTTTTGCGGCTACGGTGGAGAATGCGGGTTTATTTTTCATCCCTTAAAAAACAAAAACAAAAAACAGGCAAGTAGAGTTCTTTACATGTGGAGTTTGGGGCTACGTTAGTAAAATCAGCAACAACAGGCGAATAAAGACGGGTGGTTGTGAATAACTGAATGAAACAGAAGGGATAGGATGTGACAGACATTAAGTGAAAGATTCTAGGCAGGTCTGGCTCTTTCATTAGACACATAGCTGCCAGGTACCCCGTTTTCCCCGGGAAAACCCCGTTTTTACCTACCTTTTCCCAGTGGTCCCCCGTATCACTTCGTCTCCCGTTTTTCTCGGTTATTTTCTCCTGCCGGCAGCCTTTTTTTTCCTTTCTGATTTGCCCTTCTATGGGCACCAAAAATGGCCGCCGCCGGCTTCAAAAGTCGCATCCACGCATGTCCGGAAGTGCATAGACGCAACTTCCGGTGTCAGCGGGGGCCATTTTTGGTGCCCATAGATGGGCAGAGCGACACCGAAAGTTGCGTCAACGCACTTCCTGACATGCGTAGAAGCAACTTTCAAAGCCGGCGGCGGCCATTTTTTGTGCCCATAGAAGGGCAAAATGACACCGGAAGTTATGTCGACGCAACTTCCGGTGTCACACGGCTGCCGGTCCCGGATTCTGCAGTCCGGGACTTGGAAGGTAAGATTAGACAGTGTGAAACAGCTTATTTGAGGCATCATGAACAATCAAATGGATGGCTATTAAATTTATTACTGTTGGGTTTTGTGAGGACCCATCCGGTGGTGGGATTCACCGAGGAGAGGTCAGAGGGAGAAGGGTGGGAGGAGGGGCTGTATGCTGAAGAGGCAACAGGCTTTAGTGAGCAAGGAGAGCTGGTGAGAGGGAGCCATTCAGACTCAGAGGCTGAGGCAGAGGAGGGGGCAGAGGCTGCAGAAGGATCCCGGGAGCCTGCCTCTCCTTCTGCGACAAGCTCCCTTTCCCCTTGTCTCCAAGGACACAAAGGGTCCATAGAGCAGAACAGAGATTACAGGTGCCCAGGCGAAGTTTGAGGCTGCTTGAGAAACATCTGCCAGAGGAGGAGCCTTAGAGGGGGTGGAAGGTGGAGACCGTCAGTCCTGGCAACTGCTCCCCCGGGGCAAGTCCTGCCAGAAGGGTTGTGGAGTTGTACGCTGACCATCTCTGCTTCTTGTGTGCTGACCAACATCTGAACCCAGCCCTAACACCATTGCTCCATCCTGCTCTCCAGGATTTCAGACCAGGTAATCTCCCAAGCCTATTTGGAGGAACTGGGGGCTGAATTTGGGATCTTCTACATGCAAAGCAGGTGCTCTACCAATGAACAAGAGCCCTGGGGGAAGCAGTTACTTCTTGTTGTCTGTCCTGAAATCTCCCACTGTGCAGCTGGGCTTCATGGATCAATCAAGATAAGTCAGCTTCTCCCCAATTCATCAGTGTATTGAAACCCACATGTCAAGGTCCAGCCTTTGTTGTCACCAATAGTGTCTGCTCAAAAACCCTCCTGTGGTGAGCTGTTGCCCTCAAACTGCAGAAACAGCTGTGTGTCATAAAGCAATTACAGAACTTAGGTTGTAACCTAACACTTTGCACTTGACATTTAGTAGGGAAAAACACTGTTTATACATTTGTGATTCAGAAATACGATCGGCATCGCATTTGTGCAATCGGCGAAGCAATAAAATTATTATTCCAACATGACTTCTTGACTTGCTTCCTTTACTTACGGGCTATTTATTCAAAGAAATTATTATTATTATTATTATTATTATTATTATTATTATTATATTTGATATCATAATGTTTTACTTAATGTACAAGCAAATGAAAATGTCTCTCTTCCAGAACAGCCCCTTAGATCTCCAGACACTCAGAGTTCATATAGCTGGTAAGTGAAAGTAAACAAACACGGTTAAACTTTCACACACTAAAATTTCTGAAGGGTACAGGAGTTTAAAACCAGCATTTAGAGACATACTTCATATTTTGAAGAAATACAGCAATTTTATGGATACTTCTGGGGGCAGGAGAAAATCCAAACCTAAGATTTTAGATTCTGTGGATGTATATTCCACATATTTCCTCTTAAAAGTTCTTCAAATGCCCAGCCCATCTTCAGTTAAACCAGGGCCTCATTGGAAAAATATGTGTTTGGAAACTAATACTGTACATTAAATCGTTAATTCCTATGCTCAGTTTCCAGGCTGCAATAAAATACAAAAATTCACAGATTTTATCAGAAACCCATACTCTGCACTTGACCAAAACAAGTCTTATGTTTGCTATAAATTTGTGCTGAATTTTTGTTCTGCTCAATCGTACTTTTGTTAGCTGCCTTGAGTATGCTAATGGAAAGCTGGGATATACATCTCACAAAACTGTCAGTTGCACAATTAATCGATAATCAATCCATAAACTTATAGGTAAAGGGACCCTGACCATTAGGTCCAGTCGTGACCGACTCTGGGGTTGCGGCGCTCATCTTGTGTTATTGGCCGAGGGAGCTGGCGTACAGCTTCCAGGTCATGTGGCCAACATGACAAAGCCGCTTCTGGCGAACCAGAGCAGTGCACAGAAACGCTGTTTACCTTCCCATCGGAGTGGTACCTATTTATCTACTTGCACTGTGTGCTTTCGAACTGCTAGGTTGGCAGGAGCAGGGACTGAGCAACGGGAGCTCGCCCCGTCGCGGGGATTCGAACCGCCGACCTTCTGATTGGCAAGCCCTAGGCTCTGTGGTTTAACCCACAGCGCTACCCGTGTCCCATCCATAAACTTATACACATATAGGAAAAAATGTTAAGTATGTATTGACTTCAGGAGCTAGTAGTGTTCAGGTAAGTGGAGCACACTGTGACCAATGGTGACGGGCACAGCAGAATGGCTCACCTGGCACACTGAGGATGCAGCTCACAATAGTTTTTAAAGCCCTAAGTGACTCATACCCCAAATGCACGTACTAACAGAAAAAGAAATCAGACCCCGGAGATTTAATTTGGAGAGTGGCAGACAGTTCTGACAAATTGCAGAATGTTACAGTTTTACTCTGAAGTTCTGCGGTTATAAAACTGGAAGATTTGGGGTTTGCTCAGAAATAGAAGGCGTTCTCCAATTTGGGGGTGGGATAGTTGTTTTCCATGCATTTCTTCTCAAAATTTGCTTTGGACAGGTTTCATACCACTCAGCCAAAATCTCTGAGAAGATTCTGCATTCTCCAAATGTTGAGTGTGTGGATAGAGTTGCCATTAATGTACGACATGAGGAATGTATAAATGAAAAACATTTTAACGGCTTTGCAGCAGGAAAAAAAAAGTATCAACAGCTGCAACTTTACCCATCTCTGTATCTCAGTGCCAGGAAAAGTTGGCACCTGTTGAATTTCTCTTAAAGTCACAGGGGCCCTGGCATGTGTGTGTGTGTGTGTGTGTGTGTGTGTGTGTGTGTGTGTGTGTGTGTGTGATAATCCTAGATTCTAATGCTCCATTTCCAGAAGGCAATCTGTCTGGAAGAATTAGCTTGACTTTGAAATGAAGGTTTGGAATGCAAGTGCCTTCACAGAATTGACAGAACTAAAAACTTCAGTCTTGTTATAAAAATATAGGGACATAGCCAACTAAACAGTTGCACAAGTACAAGGAGTTTTAGCTGTGCACTAGTACTTCCCTAAACCTCTGTGACCCCGAAATCTGTTCCTGGGGTTCTCCCAAATCTCCAGAGCAGATTTACGTTAGATGGTTCAGGATACCCTTGGTTAGTAATAATCCCTCTGGGATGCAATGGAGCTTACTTGTGAGTAGGCATGTATGGCAGGAGTGGGGACCATCAGACCCGTAGGCCAAAGGTGGCCCTCTAAGCTTCCCTTTCTGGCCCTCGGGACTCTCACCAGGTCACACATCTCGCCAATCCCGTTCCACTCTCTCCTTGTGTGGTTTTGCTTGGCCTGAACTGTTATAATGCTTCTTGCTCGCCTGGATGAAGAGAGGTATTTTTAAGAAACCTCTGTATGGTGTGTGGCTTGTACGTAGCCACCTCTCCAAAGGGAAGACTCACATACACTATACTTTTTTGCCTAGCCATGTTCACCACTGGTATTCAGCCCCCATAACAGAATGCGGCGCTTGAGCTGTCCTGGATTGCTCTCTGAGTCCGGCTATTCCTCTATGATGCAGAACACCTTTCCCCTTTCGATGAGTTTCTTTTAGGCACATCAACAGTTGAACAGGCCCCTAAGGCCCAGCTTGCTATGCAGACATTCTTGGCTGATTGTGTTTATCTCTACATGCTCAGGAAACCTTCACACCACTGATTTCTGCTCATCAAAGCATCCGCTAAATGCAGACGGGCAAACTGGGCTGCTTTCCCCACGGTCAGTTGGCAACCCTGGTTCCTGTGGCCGTGATGTAACTGGAATGGTGCTCAACCGCATATTCGATAGTTACAGGTAGGTAGCCGTGTTGGTCTGACGTAGTTGAAACAAAGTAAAATTTAAAAAAATCCTTCCAGTAGCACCTTAGAGACCAACTAAGTTTGTCATTGGTATGAGCTTTCGTGTGCATGCACACTTCTTCAGATACCATATTCTTCAGATATTGGATATGTTAGGCTTTTTCAAGCCCAATTGCTGCCGGGGGGGGGGGGGGCGTAATTTACAGCAGTGAGGTTGCAACACATAGGGAGGGAAGAGTTAGCAGTTGCCTCCCCAGTTACACCCCTCCCCTGAAAATATCACATGCCTGCATTAATCAGGCTTTTAAAAGGCTTCCATTGGCAGCAATGGGAGCTTCTTCTCGTTGCAAGAATTGGCACATTGTTTTTGTTTGTTTTTCCTTTGAAAAACAAAACAACAACACCCAAGATACAAAAATCCTTACCATTTGAATTAATTTACAGCTAGTAAAGCATTTTCTGTCATGGTTCCCCCCCCCTCCCCCCCCCCCGGTCGCCTTACTGCACATTCCATGCCCATAATTATTGAATATTTCCCTGTTCTGCGGCTGTTAATCATAAAAATAGGCTTATTAACATTCTCTTTTTTGCTTTATGGTATACGCAGACTCTTGCAGGGTTTGGGGGTGGCAAAGTTGGCATTGCTTAAAGGTCTTGCTTTTTTTCTTTTCTTTAATGAGCTACACAGTGAAAGCAGAGGCGTTAAACGAATCGAGGGAGTGGTGATGAGCGTTAACGTCACAATCAAGTGGATAAGCTGAGAATGGGCGCTTGTATTGCCCTTTCCTGGTCTGGCGTGAGACACACCCCTCTCCTTTCTCCCCGCCTCCCAAATTGAGTATCAATAGAATAGAATCAAGATGGTGCTAATGAGGAGGAAAAAAATCGAGAGGCTGGAATGATGTTCCCTTCAGAAACATTATACCGCCTGGTACTTTAAATTCTCTAAGGGACCTGAAGTCTGTTATTGTTCCTCCTGGGAGGTCCATTTATACTTAACACACATCTGGCTTAATTAGGCTGACAGCTGCTGCAGGTCCTTTTGGACAAGCTCCAGGCATCAGGGTGCATTAGCTCTTGTCTAATGGTTTAACCTTTCATAATCTGATCTGCATGGCAGAAATGAATTAGGGAGAGAAGATTTATTGCTCGCTAATGTGTTACGCACACACACAACATGCATATTGCAGCAGGGCATTCAATTCAGGTCACATGGATCCTTGAAATGCAAAAGAGGTGCCTTTTTCGACCTTTGCGGAACAATTTAAGACCTCGTCCTACGCAGACTTACTTGGGAGTAACTCCCGCTGATCTCGGCGGGGCTTGCATTTTGCGTAGACGGGTGTAGGATTGTATATAAAACAATATAAAAGCTGCAAGCGGAAGAGAAAATAAAGCTCGGCTACCAATTTAGTTATTATTATTATTATTATTATTATTATTATTATTATTATTATTATTATCATTATTTTAATGCGTAATTTAAGAAATGTTCTTTGGTAAACAGGTTAGTTTTAGTTGCCGCAATTTAAGCAGGGAGTAGCAAGCACAGAAGGTGGTCCAGTGTAGATTTGTGGTAATAGTTCTCGTAGATATAGTCCAGATGTGCGAGAGGTTTTCTATTCATTTATACAGCAATATGCTAACTCCATTGAGGACAATCCTAAACCCACGTCGACGATAGTTGAAGTAAAATCAACTATCGGCAAAGTTAAGTGTTGTTCTTAGGCTGTACCACTTCAGATAGTACAGAGATGGCATGATCCCATCGTTGAATAAGCAGAGAGAGAGAGAGAGAGAGAGAGAGAGAGAGAGAGAGGGAGGGAGGGAGGGAGGGAGGGAGGGAGGGAGGGAGGGAGGGAGGAGGAGGAGAAGGAGAAGGAGAAGGAGAAGGAGAAGGAGAAGGAGAAGGAGAAGGAGAAGGAGAAGGAGAAGGAGAAGGAGAAGGAGAAGGAGAAGGAATCGCAGCCCCCCGCCCCCAGCCAATCTGATCCATGGCCCCAGATTGACCCCTGCACAATCCAGGTTGACCTGAGAAACACACAACTCTAATCCAGACCCAAATCAATTTGGGGGTGGGGCTAATGCCTCCTTCCGTACACTTTCTCAAAATAAGTGGCAAATTCTGTGGCACTTTCTCAAAATTCCAAATGCGCCTGCCAGCCCAAAAGGTTTGCCAACTCCTGCAGTAGGCGGTAGAATCTGGAGGTAACTGAGTGGACGGTACCACTTCGTCTTGCCCTGTGAAACCTTCCCCACCTCAACCCCTGAAACCTCCTCCCCACAACTGTTTGCCCACATGGTGCAGCGCACACGTGACCAAAACCTAAGCTTGGGATAAAAGCAGCAAGCAGGACATTCCACTCCCACCTTCCGGCTGTTGACTCTAACTGATAGGCAGCAGCTTTCTGGGATTTCAGGCAGCAATCCTTTCCATCCCTACCTGGAGATGCTGAACCTAGCACCTTTTGCATGCAAAATACCCCTGTGCGCTCTGCCACTGAGCTACTGGTATGTCCTTTCACGAAGATCTGCCACCAGCTGTGTATAGATCCAGCCTAATAATTTCACCCTAAGCATACTTACTGAAGATAAATCCCGCCAAATTCAATGAGATTTGCTTCCAAGGAAGCGTGGCTAGGCTCTAGGTGCACTTCAGCTTGAATGCTAGCTGTAATATTGAGGAAACATAGGATTTAGCTTCATAATTAGATTGTAGATCAAATTCTACATGATCTTGCAAAGCGCTTTTGTGGGGATTTTAATATTATGTGAAAATGCAACAGCACCGCAAAGGCATTTATAAACGTGTTAATGGCAACCACATGCAAGAACTGGAAATGGGGGGCACAGAGGCAAAAACAGAGTATATTATCTCTGTAACAATTTAGGCATATTAATCTTAGAAACAAAAGCAACAGGATCAACAACTTTTGAGTTCACAAACACTGTGAGCTGAAAGCCTCCCAAATTCCTTCTCCAGATTCTTTTGTGAAAGTATTTTCTAGTTCAAACAAAGGACTAATTGTCAAGACACCTGATAGGTTAAGATTTTTTTATTTTTTTAAGTTTGGTATGTTGGTGGAGGAGATTACTCTGGGCTGCATCCGTCATAACTTGTTCTGGTAAAGCACAGACTGAAAAATGATCAATTGGTTTATTCTATGAAAATGGAGGTAGCCAAGTTCCATATTTTAAAAAGAGGAAACTCCCTCAACCACATGGTGGTGTGACATGATTTGGAGGTTTTTATTATTTTATTTTATTAGTTGAAAATTGATATAGTGGAGGGACCAAGGCACCAACCCACAGAAAAATCAGAGGGAGCTTCTTTTCTTTTCTTTTTTTCTTTTCTTTTCTTTTCTTTTCTGGAGAGGAAGGTTGCATTTTAGACAAGTGACTAATCACATTTCAGGTTTAAGGTAGCAATCGAATCAACAGGCTTTGAAATGAGCTCGTTCTGGTGCCTTGGTTTATTTTTAGTTCAAAATGGCTTCGAACCCTTACTAGGGGTGGAGGAGAAATTCGATTTGGTTCTCCTTTGGAGGCGAACCTGCTTCTTTCACACTTTCTGAAACAATACATAAGCTGAAACACACAGCTGCCCTTCGAAATTCACACTTCTCTGAATTTTGCAGTGCAGCTCTCCAGCCAAGTAACGTCGTGTACCAAAAATACATATACCATGGTGAAACATGTATAAAAATGCAAATATTCATAAAAAATAGCTTTCCAAATTGCGTTATATTTGGGGGAAATTCAGAGGGAGGGGTAATAAGCTGCTGCTGGTGAACTTTGATGTGGAAATATGGAGAACTGAATATAAGACTGGAAAAATTAGAATCTGGGAGAAACCGAACACGACAGATTTGCCCATCCCTAAAGCCTCACTTAGTGATTAAATGTAAGGGCTGTGAAACAGGAAGTTCCTGGTTCAAATCATTTCTCTGCCATGAAGCTGCTCTCCCCCAACCTCGGTCCCACAGCTGCAAAATGGAAGTGCTGACTATTACCATTACAGACCTGTTGTAAGGACTGCTGGAATAATCTGTGCCAAATGCTTTGAATGCTAGAGTGTTACAAGTACTTTATGAGTGTGGTGATTGTGCTGCCCATAGAACAGCTCCCTGAGCTTCATGTCTATATTTTACATAGCTGCCAAGTCTCCCGTATTCCCCGGGAAATCCCTGTTTTTCCAGCTGCTCCCAGCCAAAAAAAAAGGATTTTTTTGTTTTTTCCCGGTTTATTCTGGCGCGGTGGCCATTTTGGAACTGGGCGGAGCATGCTCAGAAGTGACTTTTGATGCTGCTCTGCCCAGTTCCAAAATGGCTGCAGCGTGACTTCTGGTGTGGTGGCCATTTTGGAACTGGGCAAAGCAGCATCAAAAGTCACTTCTGAGCATGCTCTGCCCAGTTCCAAAATGGTGGCAGCACTACTTCTGGTCTGCTACTTCCGGTCCGATCCCTTATTTTTCAAGAAGGAACTTGGCAGGTATGATATTTTATGGTTTTCAATTCTCATTGTTTAGCTACCTGGAAGTCTTTTTGAGGAAAAGTGGGATCATTATTCTCAATGAAAGTTGAAACAGTGAAATCTGAGAATGTTACAGGTTGGGAAGCTATGAAATTGAACTTCTTATTTTTCTAAAATACATGTTTCAGGTGACATCTCGGGTTCTGAGTTGTTGTTGTTGTTTTTAAAAAAACCTTTGTATGCTCCAGCTATTTTATAAAGGAAACATGTGCTGCAGCTACATTAAGGTCAGAATTTTCCAAACTGTTTTTGGACTATAATTCCCATCATCCACTGGTCCTGCTAGCTAGGGATGATGGAAGTTGTGGTCCCAAAACAGCTGGAGACCCAGGTTTGGGAAACCCTTATCTAGGGATAGGGGACAAATTCAAATCACTTCATGTCTAAAGGTAAACCTACTTATTTTGCACTTTCCAAAACAATATGTCAATGGAAAAAAGACTTGAAATGCACTGTTTTCTGAATTTTGCAACAGAGTTTTACAGCCAAGCAAGGTGTACAGCATATATTAGTGTAAAGATGTATTTAAGATGTAAATGAGATGTATTTATTGGTGGAAATATCACACAATAGCATTGCATTAGCGAAAATGGCTTTGCAAAAATGTATGTATTAAGGTGGGTGTATTATAAAGGTAGGTATTTGCACTGAAATAATAATAATAATAATAATAATAATAATAATAATAATAATAATAATAATTTATACCCTGCCCATCTGGCTGGGTTTCCCCAGCCACTCTGGGCGGCTTCCAACAGAAGTATTAAAATACAATAATTTATTAAACATTAAAAGCTTCCCTAAACAGGGCTGCCTTCAGGTGTCCTCTAAAAGTCTGGTAGTTGTTTTTCTCTTTGACATCTGGTGGGAGGGCATTCCACAGGGTGGGTGCCACTACCGAGAAGGCCCTCTGCCTGGTTCCCTGTAACTTAGCTTCTAGCAGTGAGGGAACCGCCAGAAGGCCCTCAGCACTGGACCTCAGTGTCCGGGCAGAACGATGGAGGTGGAGACACTCCTTCAGGTATACTGGACCGAGGCCATTTAGGGCTTCAAAGGTCAGTACCAACACTTTGAATTTTGCTTGGAAACGTACTGGGAGCCAATGTAGATCTTTCAAGACCGGTGTTATGTGATCTCGACGGCCGCTCCCAGTCACCAGTCTAGCTGCCGCATTCTGGATTAATTGTAGTTTCTGGGTCACCTTCAAAGGTAGCCCCACATAGAGCGCATTGCAGTAGTCCAAGCGAGAGATAACTAGAGCATGCACCACTCTGGTGAGACAGTCCGCGGGCAGGTAGGGTCTCAGCCTGCGTACCAGATGGAGCTGATAGACAGCTGCCCTGGATACAGAATTAACATGCGCCTCCATGGACAGCTGTGAGTCCAAAATGACTCCCAGGCTGTGTACCTGGTCCTTCAGTGGCACAGTTATCCCATTCAGGACCAGGGAGCCCTCCACACTTGCCCGCCTCGTGTCCCCCACAAACAGTACTTCTGTCTTGTCAGGATTCAACCTCAATCTGTTAGCTGCCATCCATCCTCCAACCGCCTCCAGGCACTCACACGGGACCTTCACCGCCTTCACTGGTTCTGATTTGAAAGAGAGGTAGAGCTGGGTATCGTCCGCATACAGATGAACACCCAGCCCAACCCCCCTGATGATCTCGCCCAGCGGCTGCATATAGATGTTAAAAAGCATGGGGGAGAGGACAGAACCCTGAGGCACCCCACAAGCGAGAGCCCAGGGGTCTGAGCGCTCATCCCTCCACCACCACTTTCTGAACATGGCCCAGGAGGAAGGAGCGGAACCACTGTATGACAGTGCCCCCAGCTCCCAACCGCTCTAGACAGATGTTATGGTCGATGGTGTCAAAAGCCGCTGAGAGATCCAGCAGAACTAGGAAACAGCTCTCACCTTTGTCCCTAGCCCACCAGAGATCATCGACCAGTGTGACCAAGGCAGTTTCAGTCCCATGATGAGGCCTGAATCCCAACTGGAAGGGATCCAAATGGTCCGCTTCTTCCAGGCATGCTTGGAGTTGTTCAGCAACCACTCACTCAACCGCCTTGCCCAAGAATGGAAGATTTGAGACTGGGCGATAGTTGGCCATATTGGCCGCATCTAATGTCACAGATTGTCATGAGAAACAGAGAACTGTCATCCCTAGCTAGAGCTATCCTGCCATTAATTTGCATTATCCTTTAACAAATCTTTTGAAGCTAGCGGATTCATGAATTTGTATGTTACTTCAGTGATACTGTGAACATTCTCACCATGTAAAGAATGTTGGCATGGGATGTCAATAAGGGTGGTGCCCCCCCCCCATGCCCGTCCCCATCAGAAGGAAAATGCTGTACTCTGGCCAGGTACATTTTAGGAGTACCTGTAAGATCATCCTGATATGCAAATTGATGGACCGGTTAGAGCCATTATTCCAAACACTACCAAGTCATAGTCATACTTCTGGAATGATGTTTGATTTGGGGTAGCCAAGCATTGAAATACCAGACAAAGTGTAGCTCTTTGTAACCTGGCTGAACCAAAGGAAGACACATTTTTGTAAACTGTGCTGTGCTGGGATGACCCTCTAAGGCGTTGCTCATTTGGAAGGCAGAAGGTTCAAGCAGGTTCACGTCTTACCTCAAGACGTTCTCTCCTCCTTAACTTTCACATAGTGTTCTGAGCCTTCCCCCTCCTCCTTTTTTCCCTTCCTTCTTTCCTTCCTTTGTAATCTCTTACAGAGATTCTTGCAGGTACAAAATATGAGGGCAGTTGTCAGGGCTTCTAAGGGGAATATGGAAAACATTGTGTCCTGGCACAGGAATCTTGCGCACATAGCCTTCCCAACAGGCACCAGTTCGCTTCCTTTAGGCATGATATTGGATAGGTGTAATTCAAAATCTCTAGTGTCGTTTTTAAAATAAAATAAAATAGGCGGTTTAACACGGCTGTCAATCGATCATGCCTTTAAGTGGCATGTCTCTGAGTAAAATTGAAGTGTGCATGCACACGAAAGCTTATACAAGAACAAACTTGGTTGGTCTATGAGGTGCTACTGGACTTTTTTTTTGTTTTTGGAACGTAAGTCATGTTCACACCATACATTTAAAGCACTATCATTCTGTTTTAACAGCCATGGAGAATGCTGGGAACTGTAATTTGCTCGGGGTGCTGACCTTACAGAGCTGAAGTCCCCAGTGCTTGTAGCAAACTACAATTCCCAGCATGCTCAGCGAGAGCTAAAGCAGTATAATAGTGCTTTAAATGTATGGTATGGATGTGGTGCTAGTTTAGAAGATCTTAATGTTGTCTATACCCCTGTACCTTTATTTACATTCTAAGCTCCTTGCAGCAGAGAGCTGGGTTTTGCACCTGTCTACACTCTGGTTTTATACAGAGATTTAATTTTACTTTGTTGTGCTGGTTTGCCTTTGATCCTTTTTGAACCACCTGCATCTTTCTCATTTGAACCTTTCATTTTTTTATTGTACATCACTTTGAATATCTTCAGGAGAAAAGTAATTAATATAGCAATTATAATATAATATCATTGGCATTCACAAAATCCATTCTATCTAAGCAGTTTTTAAAATTTTCCAACGGCTCAAATCCGTGTGTGAATCTGAACTGGTAATGAGTTATGAGAGCTGTTCCTGCCTCCAACAAAATGAGAATTCATTTCATCATAGCTATCTTCTATGTCACCTTTGATTATCAACCCACAACACGATTATGAATTCTTTGCCTTATTGACCGCCTCGGTGCCCAAGCTGGACCTGTTATCTCCAAGTGTAGGCAGGAGATTGTCTTGGCTTCAACAAGACAGACAGCGCCATGTCTATCAGAGAGCCCTGTAATTACCACCTGCTACAAATTCTTTGCACCTCTTATCTTTGCCACTGATGTCGCACTTTCAATAGTCCATTCATTGAAGCAGGTGGGGAAAGAGATTAAGGTAAAGGATGCAACACGGGGGGGGGGGGGGGACCAGTGGAATTATAAATATCACAACAGCTTGCTGTGTGACACAGGAAAATGGTTGCCTTTGCATGAAATGTGAGGAAGCAACCTGAAATCGGTTTGCCAACAGGTGATGGAAATTAGAATTGTACGATCATTCCTTCCATTGCAAATGCTTCATTCCCTCTTTTCCCATGCATAAAAGGGAGGCATCAGTTGACTTGGGAAAATTCCTGGGTTTGTATATGCACACCTTTAGTACATCTTTTTTGAGGGGGGGAAGACTATGAGGAAATGGTAAAGGTAAAAAATGAGGAATGAGCATGTTCCATAGCCACAGATTACTGGGAGGTATTACTCTAGCTAGGACTATTGAAGTGTAGCAAGCATATGAAGACAATATGCAGCCATGTTCAGCATTCTCAGAATTTCCATTTAGTGCTTCCTCTGTCTTTCAACTATTCACACAATTGATTGCATGTAAGTAAATCTGTGTGTATAACTAAATGAAGAGTGATATATTGCAACATACTGTAAATATATATGGGCTATCTTGAATATTCCTTTCATTCCCCGTTACAATATCACACCAGAGTCGAAAAATAACCTCTAAAAACAAACAAATGTGTGCCCTTAACTTTTCAGGTGGTTTATTGGTTAACGGAGCAGATGACTAACCAAAAAAAAAAATCCAAACTCTTGATTGCACTAGGACAAACATTCCCTGAAAAAATCAGTTATAATCCAGCCAGTCGGGCTGCTAAAAGCATTACAAAAGTTTAAACCAACTCTCTCTTCCAATTTAGGCACGCTTCCCAAAAGCCAACTCTTGTGCAACATGATCACATTCGGTCTTTGGATGAGTTTCCAAGTGTGGAAATTCCTTTGTTGCATCACCTTGCCTTGCGCACTGCCTCGGTTGTTGTTTTCAAAATGTTGTTTTTAAAAGAGCCCTGCCACTTCCTGCTGCGAGTTTACCTCACTTCCTTCAGTGTTGCCACGTATGACAGTATTTGAGAAGACGGGTTCTCCATTACAGAGAGCACGATTTGCGGTGGGGGCTGAAAACCACGCCTATGGCAAAGGTGGGGGCATGAGTGGCCACCGTTTGATTGGTTAAGGGCTGTTGTTGGGCAAATTGGTATGTATCATTTTGTGAATCAAACCTTGGGGTGTATTTAAGCTTAACGTTGGTTTTTTCTGGACCCTTCTCTTTGGCTGCAGGACGGCATATTGAAGCCTCTGGGAGCCTGAAGGGAGAGGGGAGAGTTCTGTACACCCGGTCCCCGTCTCTCCCTGTGGGGATTTCCCCGTATTGACAAGGCAAGTTTATCTTATTATCAGTTCTGTCCTTAGGTGACAGTTGGGAACCAATGCCTACGCAACCACTCACACATTGTTTTGGATTTTAATAAAGTTGTGGCCAAATTCATGCCAAAAACCATTAAACTTAATTCTGTGTACGTTGTGATTTATTTAGGGGTGGTTTGGGGACCTCCACACGCAAGGGAGAACGTGTCATTTTGCCTCACCTTTTTTAGCCAGAGTAAGCTGAACAGAATAACAGCAGACGTGAGAAGGTGGCTGCTATATACCGGTAGTGCTATGTGGGTAGCACTGGTTGTTTCTGGGTTTTTTTCAGTGTTCTGGATCTGTTAGTAGTTATTACCTTTACTTTCTAAGGGCCCTCCAGAATGGTGTTTGTTTTTTTTGCCAGCATGTCATTGATGCATGCAATATTAATGTGGGTTTGGATATGGCAGAGAGTTTTTGCAATGTTCCTGCTCTCGATGGGCAGCTGGGCATACCTGCCATGTTGCTGTCAGAGAAATAAGGGACCGGGCCGAAAATAGCAGACCGGAAGTAGCGCTGTCGCCATTTTGGAACTGGGCGGAGGATGCTCAGAAGTGACTTTTGATGCTGCTTTGCCCAGTTCCAAAATGGCCACCACACCAGAAGTCGCGCTGCAGCCATTTTGGAACTGGGCAGAGCAGCATCAAAAGTCGCTTCTGAGCATGCTCCGCCCAGTTCCAAAATGGCCGCCGCACCACAATAAACCGGGGGGGAAACAAAAAAATCCGTTTTTTCAGCTAGGAACAGCTGGAAAAACAGGGATTTCCCGGGGAAAACAGGAGACTTGGCAGCTGGGTGACAGAGGATTGCCATCCCATCCTTGCAGACAATTTCCACAGGGTGCCGTGCCCTTATGGAAATACCGCCTGGGTGCAAATTAGCCAGTATGCTCCCAGAAACGTTTTGCATCAATGCCTTATGAAACTTACTTCATAGTTCTTGCGAGATTGTGAAAGTTTTTAAAATATCAAGCTGCGAAATCCCTGAGATCGAAGGACAGTGTTCTTAGATAAGGTTTGATTAATGTGAACAACAGGTTCATCTATTAAGTCCCATGGCTTTGGCGAACAATTAGCAGCTTTCACATCCATTTGAACCAGGTCACATTTAATAGCAATGGGCTAACACATAATCACAGCACACTTAAATAATTTCTCAGTGAGCAAGCTAGATATTTTCACCTTCCAAATGATTAAGAGGGGGGGGGAGAGATGAAGGGATAAGTGCAGAGGTTTATTTTTGCAGAGCTGGGTTCCTCTTCCCACATTCTCTGGGTCTGAGTTTCTATCTGTTGTGTCAAATTGAAGTTTAATAAATGGTCCCTGCTAATTAGCTATGTGTGTATTCTTTGGTGAGCCTATTCGAATTTTCTATATATATAATGTACAGCCGCGTTTTGAAGAAGAACAGAGCTTGACATAATTTTAGCTATCAAACGCTGGTAATTGACACAGAGACAGGCTACACTTTACACAAGGTTATAATTGATGCAGTTCAGTGACCTCAAAGGCTGCTCTTCTGAGAAATAATCGGTGACTTGCATTCTGATGCTTTGTGAGCTACTTCAGCGGACATAAATTACAAATGAGGTACTAATGAAGTATTTCATCACCAGTTTACCTTTCGAAAGGAGCCTTTCTACTCCAATTTACAGGAGGCTGGCAGCTTTTTTATTATTTGGGTTTTGGTCAGGAAAGGGGTAGGAAGCTCCTCTGAGCTGTTATAAATTAGCACATAGATAGCCAGGGGAACTCCTCTTTGAGCTTAACAAGGCTTTAAAATATCTGCATTCCAGAAAGGAATAAGTGCATGCCTCAAAAGCTAACAAGATGTTGCCTTGCTTTGGTCCAACTACTTCCCACTCAATATAGAGTAAACCATAAGCAATATAAGGTTTGGGGTTGTTTTTTTTGTTTTTTGTTTATTATGTGTTTTCTGCTTTTTGATATATATCGTGATTTTATGTTGTGAACCACCCTGAGATCTACGAGTATAGGGCAATATACAAATTTAATAAATAATAATATAGTCATACCTTGGTTTTCAAACAGCTTAGTTCTCGAATGTTTTGTCTCCCGTACGTCGCAAACCTGGAAGTGACTGTTGCAAACTACTTTTTGAAGCTGAATGTCTGACAGGGATTCCGTGGCTTCTGGCACCTCTTTTTCTAGAAAAATAGCATTGGAGACAGAGGAACTGCAGGATGCGGCCCAATTAGCCTCCCAATCTGGCCCGCGACGACCCCTGCCGCCCGCTGCCGCCGCCCGCTCTTACGGCGCGGCGGCGATCTTCAAAATTGGCAAAAAATCGTCGAAAAGCCTTTGTGCGCACGCGTATGGGCCTCTCCCGACCCAGAAGAGGTCATTTCCGATGCACTTCCGGGTCGGGGGAGGCCCATACGCATGCGCACAAGCGATTTCCGGCGATTTTTTTCCGACCGTGTGCGTGTGCGCATGGGCGCACACTCCCCTGCTCTCCGGCCTGAAGCCCGGTAAGTCTGGGGACCCCTGTTTTAAGACATGAAACATCCTGCAGTTCCTCTGTCTCCAATGCTATTTTTCTAGAAAAAGAGGTGCCAGAACTCACCACGAATGCTTCCCTTGCTCTTTTACATTGGCAATGGTGGCCACTTAAGAGGTGCCGGAACTAAGTTCCAGTGAGTTCTGGCTGGGGGGAAAAAGCTGTCTGTGCCCATATCAAGCATAATCTCAGATGTGTGGTGACAGCAAGAGATGGGCAGTTTTCCTCCATTACACAAATTGGATCAGCAGGCATGTAAGCCTCTCCAAATCACTAATATTCACTCATAGCAGTGATCCACCATCTTTCTTACTGGGAGAGGAAGAGGTTGGAGCTTGTGCATTCTCTGTCCAGAGAGGGAAATCCCATCATGAAGTTGCTGAGCAGTTAAGCTGAACATTGAGCTTCTTAGGCCAGCCATCAAGCTAAGGTTCAGCCATAGTCATAGGTGCCAACTCCCAGATTGAAAAATCCGGGATTGGCTGTGGCGCGGCAGCAGAAGTCGCGCTGCGGCCATTTTGGAACTGGGCAGAGCAGCACTGGAAGTCGCTTCTACTCATGCTCTGCCCATTTCCAAAATGGCCGCAGCGCCAGAAACCACTTCTGCGCATGTCCAGAGACTCCAGACATGCGCAGAAGGAGCCTCCCCGGGCCGGTAAGAATCCGGGGGATTACAGGGTTTTTTTTAAATCCAGGCCGCCAGCGGGAAACGGCTGGAAAAACGGGTGTTTCCCGGGGAATACGGGAGACTTGGCAGCTATGGCCATAGTTTCATGGCTAACGGTCAACCTCAGGAGGCTAATTCCAAGAAGCAGACTTTTCCACCAAAAACACTCCTCCCATGCACATACATGGAAAAGTTGGTTTTTATTTTTAAAAGCTAAGTGGCTTTCACAGTGCAGTGCTTCTATGCTTTACCAGTCTTTCAGTCCTGTTAACGTCACATGCTTTGCTCAAAAGACTTCCTTCATAGCTGCCTTGAGGGCGAAACACCTTGAAAGACAAAAGCAAGCCAGCATTAGGTACGGCCGCATTAGAGCACGCTGGGTAAACATGCTGCAGTCTCTTAAGGAAACAAGTACATCCCAATTACTTTTCTTCTGTTGTTCTTTTTGAAAGACATGCCGCAGCCTGCATCACTAAATACACACTGAACACATCATTAAAATGATTTAATACCTTCCCACAAATTGATTCGGATTACGTCGCTTGCTTTATTTTACAGCGTTCTTCCTTGCTGAAGATTATGCAGATGCTTTTCTGCTTTTTTGAAAAAGAAATTAACAGGCATGTTCTTCACACCAATGCAATCGCAAGATCACAGCTAAGACTTAATAGGGGAAAGAACATATCTCTGTGGTAAGAGCCCATGCATCGCAAGCAGAATGTCCCAGATTCAGCCCTGACACCTCCAGCTAAAGTGATTTCCATTAATTGGTATCAGGAACTCCTGGGCTGCTTTTACACCAGAAATTTACAGCTTTGCAGATGCCCCTGCTTCTGCCGGAGCCTCCAGAGCACCAGACCAAAATACACTCATTTTTTGGTCTTGCACTCTCGCGTGAATCAGCTGGCGTCCTGATTTTGAACCACAGGATGTTGGAGGGTATACATTGTATTGTGGTTTCAGTAAGGCTTTTGACAAAGTTACAGGTAGGTAGCTGTGTTGGTGTGCCGTAGTCAAAACAAAATTTAAAAATTCCTTCCAGTAGCACCTTAAAAGTAAAGGTAAAGGGACCCCTGACCATTAGGTCCAGTTGTGACCGACTCTGGGGTTGCGGCGCTCATCTCGCGTTATTGTCCGAGGGAGCCGGCGTGCAGCTTCCAGGTCATGTGGCCAGCATGACAAAGCCGCTTCTGGTGAACCAGAGCAGCACACGGAAATGCCATTTACCTTCCCGCCGGAGTGGTACCTATTTATCTACTTGCACTTTGATGTGCTTTCGAACTGCTAGGTGGGCAGGAGCTGGGACTGAGCAACAGGAGCTCACCCCGTCACGGGGATTCGAACCGCCGACCTTCTGATCGGCAAGCCCTAGGCTCTGTGGTTTAACCCACAGCACCACCCGCAAAAGCTCATACCAATAACAAACTTAGTTGGTCTCTAAGCTGCTACTGGAAGGAATTTTTTTTTGCTTTTGACAAAGTCACCCATGATATTCTTGCAAAGAAGTTGGTAAAATGTGGGCTGGACAATGTAACTGTTAGGTGGATAAGTAGCTGCTCATTAATGGCTCATCATCATCCTGGGGAGAAAGTGACAAGTGGGGTGCCTTAGGGTTTTGTCCTGAACCCACTGTTGTTCAACATCTTTATAAACAACTTGGATAAAGGTACTGAGGGGATAAGCATCAAATTTGCAGATGATACCAAACTGGGAGGGGCAGCTAATGCCAATGAAGACACAATTGGGATTCAAATGTCCTCAACAATCTTCTGAGGAGGGCCTTCCATGGTGGAGTTAATGGCTGAGGAGAGATGTGATTTAGAAATGGATATTATAGCTATCCAGAAGTACTTAATCATAGACCTAAGTGTTTAGAAAGTGTCAGTCGCTTGAGAAAGGAGTTTATTGGGCATCTCAGGGGCAATAGTTGTGAGACATCTCTCTGTAGGATACCATTTACCATTTCCAGACAGGAGATTCTTAGCTTCCTGTCATGGCAATCTTGGGGTCAGTCTTAAATTTAAAGACCATTAGGTTAACAAAACCATAGCCAAAGGGGCTTCTCCATCACATTGAGCTGAAAAATTTATCTGTCTTTATAACCTAGGAGAAATAGACTGCATCTCTCATCTCAGATATGCTCAGAAAATTTGAATTTGCTTCTACTGCAACATGTCAAATTAAAACAATTACCGTAACATTCAAATTTGCATCTGTAATGCAATTGTTTTAAATATGTTTTATTGTCCATTGCTTCCTGCCCTGGACTCTGTTGGGAGGAAGGGAAAGATTAACAAGAAATAAATAAAATAAAGAATAAATAAAATTTGCAGTTTCTCCAAATTTTTGCACAGCAAAAATGGCGTACAATATTGCATATACCAGGGGGAATTCTACAAACAAATGCACATGGCCATGAAAACAATATTTTAAATACATTATATTATGGAAATTTGCTTGCAAAAATGTTTGTAAGCTGCTCTTACAAATTTGGATTTTGGAAATTGGAATAAGACCAGTGACTGCATGCATATATTCACTCTCTTCTCATCTGCTCCAGAGTCTGAAGACTTCAGGAATAAAAGAGAAACAAAAGAAAAGGCCGTAGTTCAATTCTGTGAACTAACAATACAATTAGTATAACTGCAATTTTTGCAAAAGACAACGACTCCCTTACACCCATTTGGCGTGACCCTGCTGATTCGTGCCAGGGTGGCTGGTCTGGAAGCTGGGACTGACTTCTGTGATCTGGGATGCCCCTCATAAAACGGGACAGTTGCAGGGTATGCAATTTACGTCTACGTAGAAGTAACCCCATGAACTTCAGTGGGACTTACTTCCTGATAAGTGTTACAGGTCTATAGCCTTTAACTCATGGAAAGACACCCCCCCCCCCGAAGCAGTAAGGTCAGAAAAGTTCCTGGCGATTTGTCATGGATAGCCATCTATCATGGATGTTTTAGCCGAGATTCCTGCATTACGGGGGTTGGACTAGATGACCCTTGGGTCCCTTCCAACTCTACAATTCTATGATTCTATGAATTCAAAGCAGACAGTTACTGGGGCAGATGAAGCAATGGTCTGACCCAATATAAGGCTTTTCCCATGGTGGTTGCCAAGAAGGGAACTGTGTGTGGTCAGAACATCGCTGTCTCTCACTAATGAACAAAAGACTTTAAAGAAACCAGTATCCGCTTTTGGGATTCTTTTTTTTTATTTTGGCTTCTTTCACTAATACCTGGCTGTGCAGACAGCAACAAAGGGCTAGTATCGACCTGCTTGCTTCGCTGCATTTCAATCCATATTCCCGTGGAGATGCTGTCGCTGCAAATTAAAACCTATGTTTTGATGTTTATTAACTGACATGAAGCAGAACTTCAAGACAAGGACATTATCTCTTGGGGTTCAGAATACCATTGTCGAACCAAAGCCCCAGTACAAATCCTCAGCTGAAAGTTTCCACTTCTAAAATGTTCCCATTGCAGTCTTTCAGATCGATGCACTTTCTTTTTCTTTGTAATATAACCTTTATTGGTTTTCCAAACTTCATACTTCTCATATATATTACATTACATTGCACATTTGTACGGTAGCTTGCTCATACGAGCTGACTTCCCTTCTTCCTTCTTCTGACTTCTTTATGTCGCTTTTAAATTATTCACATTATCTTTGTTCATTTTGTACACTATTGTTTCTTGACAGACTTATCTATGAATTGTTTGTAAGTAGATAAACCCTTCTATATATACAGATCTTGTTGTCTATCTTACTATTTGTAGATACATTTAATTATTTTAATTACCTTGTAGTTCATGTTGTCATTATTACTGTTAATCCAATAAAAATATTTATATGCACATTTTGAGGTTTAATTCAATTCTACTGGTTTCTCTGTTTCACACAAATCTTTTCTATATATATCATAATTTTTCCCATTCTTTTTGAAATGTTTCATCGCCCTGTTGTTGAATTTCCCCCGTTAATTTAGCCATTTCTGCGCATAGCTGCCAAGTCTCCCACTGAAAAATGCGGGATCAGCAGTGGCGCGGCAGCGGAAGTCGCTTCTACGCATGTCTGGACTTCCGGTGCCGTTCTGCCCGATTTCCGGTGCCCAGGCATGGGCAGAGCGGCACCGGAAGTCGCTCCTACGCATGTCTGGACATCCGTAGAAGTAACTTCCGGTGGCGCTCTGCCCAATTTCTGGTGCCCAGGAATGGGCAGAGCAGCACTGGAAGTCGCATATCCGGGGGTAGGAAATCCGGGGGATTTACGGGATTTTTTTCCAATCCGGGCTGCCAGCGGGGAAACGGTTTAAAATACGGGGGTTTCCCACGAAAAACGGGAGACTTGGCAGCTATGTTTCTGTGTACTCCAATACCTTCTGTTGCAAATCTTCTACTGTTGGCACTTGTTTCCACATCTGAGCTAGGAATAGTCTCGCTTCAGTTATAGCATATAGGAACAGTTTTTGATCAATCTTAGCAATATCTTCTCCAACTATTCCTAACAAGAATGCTTCTGTTTTTTTCTGGAATGAGTATCTAATAATCTTCTTTAATTCATTGTATATAATCTCCCCGTAAGTTTTCACCTTGACACATAACTACCACATATGGAAAAAACTACCTTCTTTCACCCCACATTTCCAACAATTTTTGTTTCCTGTTTTATACATCCTTGCTAGTTTGGTTAGAGTGAGGTACCATCTATACATCTTTTTAAATAGATTTTCTTTTAATGATGTACATGCCATGAATTTTAACCCTGTGTTCCAAAATTTTGACCATTTTTTATTTTCAATATTATGACCTACATCCATTGCCCATTTGGTCATAACACCCTTAATTTCTTCATCTTTTGTATGCCATTCGAGTAAAAACTCATAGATTTTAGACAATGTCGTTGTATTGTTTTGTAATACTGCCATTTCTAGTCTTGATTTTGTGTGTTTGAAACCTCTTGTTTTTTATCTTTTAAAAAGATATAATTCATTTGATGGTACTCCATCCAGCTTGTTACCGGTAGCTTGTCCTTTAATTCCTCATGTGGCCTGATCTTAATTGTGTTATTTTCTTCCACCAGCATGTCTCTGTAGGTTAACCATTCTCCCTTCATATTTAATTTTTTTTACTGAAATAGCTTCCTGGGGTGACAGCCACCATGGTGCTTTCCTTTCAAACCAATCCTTGTATCTCGTCCATACCTCATACAATGGTCTTTTTATAATATGGTTTAGGAAGTCTCGATGTATGCATGCCACCCATATCTGTTTCCAAACCCCTCCAAATCCAATATATTCGAATTGTCCAATCTAAACCATTCTTTCAGCCATGTTATACATGCCGCTTCATAATATATTTTGAGGGCCGGCAATGAGAAGCCACCCCTTTCCCTTTTATCTGACAGAAAATGCACTGGACCATGTGGGGTAACATTAGCTTGATGCAATCTTGGGTCCCGCTTGGGAAAGTTTGGAAGCAAATTTATGCTTTTGCAGAAACTATATCCAGTTGCCAGGCTCCCAGCTGGCTGTCTCTGTGTCGTCTGTCTTATACTATAGGAAACAACAGAAGAGTCCGGATGGATCAGGCCAAAGGCCTAGCATCCTGTTTTCCCAGTGGCCAACTAGATGCCCAAGTCCCTCAAGCGAGATCAAAGCACCTCCTACTCTGCTGCCCTACTCTGCTTGCTACCCTACTCTGCTTGCTGTCCCTCTCCCCACCAGGTCACCTGCCACCACCAACTGCCCAGTCCCACCTCCACCGCTGGCAGAGAAGCAGCTCTGTCATTTGCGCCAATTTCTGGCGAGAAATCTCACCAAAAATCAGCACCAGTGCTAGAGATACTTATTCCCGGTGGCAGAGGAAGCAGGGCAGGTGAGGTTCCTGCGGGGACACCACCTGAGGCAGCTGCTTCATCCCACCTCATGGGTGAGCCGGCCTTCACTGCCTCCCTTCACTGCCTTGTGTTGGAGTGAATTCCATAGATTAACAGATTAAGGGCAAGTTCATTTTAAATCACCTCTCGTGATCCGCGGGGGTGGGGGGCGGGACATATTAGTGAGTTCTGAGACCAGCCTTTAAAAAGAAAGAAACACAAGTGGAGAAAATATTCAGAACTGTTAACAAGTCCAAATATAGCAGCTCTTTGTGGGTTTTTTGCATCGAAAGCTTTGGGACTCTGTTTCATCTTGCTGTCACCAGTCATAGATATCCAAATTTTTTCCCCCAGGGAATTGTAACTGCTGCCATTTATTCTGACACATTGCAAATCATCCTTGTAAAAAGACATTTCAGATCAAGAGAAAAACTTGTCCTAGTCAAAGATATGTTGCAAATTAAATACAAAGAAAAACAAAAAAAATATGACACCCTCATACCTTTCTGGGTCATTTTGGATGCAAGCCTTTGAGGCGAGTGAGAGAAATCAGCCACTTGTGACTATTTTTCTGTGACAGGAATCTGCCTAGTGGTTTCCTACCATGCAATGGAAATTCCCAGATTGAACCTGAGGCCTCAATTATTATTTTTCGGTACTTTGTGTTACAGTCAAAACCACCTTATATATTCAAAGCCAAAGACTCTACAGTGTTCAAGGAACTCGAACATCTGTTTTTGCCCAGGTTGATTCCCTTTACCAGCATTGCTTCTCCATTATTACTGTGCTTGTAGGTGTTTGTTCTACAACACTTGGTGGTGATTTCAAAATCCAAGTATACAACCATCCCAGGAGCAGGTCAGGAGACGCTGCCTTCAGATCACTGGCTCGTCTCATTCTCTTATTGACTGGTAGATGCTCTCCAAGATTTCAGGCAGGCAGGCCGGCCTGGCCCAACCATGAGGCGAGGTAAAGCAGCCACCTCAGGTGGCAGAAGCCCCTGAGGCAGTGCCCCATGGGTGCCCCTCCACTGGCACAGCAGCCGTGTTAGCGTCTGCACCGATTTCCGGTGAGATCTCACGATATCTCATTGGAAACCTGTTGGGATCTCATGGGGCATGAGAGATCTTGTGAGCGTTCGGTGAGATCTCATGGGAAATCGGCACTGATGCCTGTCCTGATTCTCTCCTGGTTGTGGGGGCAGTGGGGCAGTGGGGCAGCAGGACAGGGAGGGCTTTCCTGTTTCACCTCAAGCCGGGAAACGGGACACATTGGCCCTGCAGACAGAGGTCTCTCTCACCCCTTCCTGGGGATGCTGAAGACTGAACCTGAGGGCTTTTCATGCTAATCAAATGCTCTACCCTTCACTGGGCAGTATCTGTGGGAAAGCCAGTGGATGGAACAACTGCGATGGATGGTGTTATGTACTGAGCTGAATCATAGAACAATAGGATCCAGAATCAGCAGTCTGATTGGTCCGCAGGAGCCACCCAATCCAACTCCAGGTGGAAGTGAATCCGCAACCTGATTGGCCTGCAGGAGCAGCCAATCAGGCGGCTGGCAGAAGTGAATCCACAACCTGATTGGCCTGCAGGAGCAGCCAATCAGGCGGCTGGCAGAAGTCAATCCACAAACTGATTGGCCCACAGGTGTAGCCCTGAAGTAGCCAATCACGCAAAGCCCATTGTGTAAATAATGTATATAAGCAGATGGTTTGGGGGAAAGGGCATTCTTCTTCTCCTTGATGACTACGAGCTGAATAAAGAGCATGAAATTCACTCTCGACTCCGAGTATATTTCAGATTCCTTATCTTGAATGGGATGGGGAAAACAGCTCATGTACATTATTTCAGGACTGAGAGACTACTACAGCTTGAGGGCTGTAGCAACCCCCTTCCTGGTAAACCAAAAGGATTGACTCCAGAGATCCTATGAGCAGAACTTCACCCATTAATTCTCCTGCTCACTGAAGGAGAGGAGGCAGTTTTCAATAATTTTGACCTCCCCATTGCAAAGCCCTCCCCCCCAATTGGGTTGAAGAACTCTAGAATAGCATGGGAGGTTGTGCAGAAAACTAGAGACTAGATCATCAACATCAACATCATTACAAAATCAATATACAAATTGAATAAAATAAACAAGCAAGCAAGCAAACGGAATTCACTGATGCAGTTGTTTCTTATACATTGGTCAGTTTTTATTATCTCCCATATAAAAAGGACCGCTTACTGCCCAGCAGCAGTCCTTGAAATGCTGCTAGTGATCTGCATATAGATTAGGGGGTCAACTGTGGCAACTCAAACACTCTAAAAAGTGCTTGGCGAAATGCCTAAAAAGACGAAAGTAAGTGTTGTACTCCAGCTCCACCACACGGCACTGCTAAAATCTACAGTTCACTTGCTCATTGCTGAAAATGTAGTAATAACCCTAAACTTTCTACATTCTTAAATTAAGGAAAACTCTTACAAATTTGCCCCCCCCCCAAAAAAAATTCTTTGCAAAAGGATAAAATGAGAATAAGGAACATTTTCAGCACAAAGACCAGCTATGGAAGCTTTTAGTAAGGGAACTGATTTATCCCATATACATGGTGCCATTAGAAATGGAAGAAATCAAACTGGCTAGGAATATAAGCAGGAATGAGATTCAGTTCAGTTTGCATTAAAAGTTGAACCTAGTTTTATTTTTATTTTTTATTTTTTGAAATAATTTTTACTTACAAGTATAGTGTTATAACAATACAAAATACTTATCCATATTTAGAGATTACTCTGAATCTCAAAATTCCCACCTTCCCCTCCATGGGTCCTATTGTAAACCTTTTCACAGGTGGTAAGGTCAAAGGGAAGGAGCTAGGCAAAGAATGATCCAAGAAGTCCTCAACGGCAGAACAGGCAGATGATAACAAGCGGTTACAACGGCTGTGAAGGCGGATGAAGGCTGCAGCAGATAGGAATCTACCAGTTTGTCATGACTACTTCATGCCATCGGAACAGAGCCCTACTGCGAAGACTGTGCGTTGGTCAGCGTGCACTGATCTACACACATAAAACAAAATCACGTACAGGCATCTTCCAAAAACCCAAAAAGTCCCATGGCGATCGGCAAGTGGTAACGGGTGCATGATCGTGAAATCTGGAAGCCCCTAGTCATGAACCGGCACATGGGCGGTGGCTCCAAGTACGTTTCCGAGCACAATTCAAAGTGTTGGTGCTGACCTTTAAAGCCCTAAACGGCCACAGTCCAGTATACCTGAAGGAGCGTCTCTACCTCCATCGCTCTGCCCAGACACTGAGGTCCAGTGCTGAGGGCCTTCTGGCGGTTCCCTCGCTGCGAGAAGCCAAGTTACAGGGAACCAGGCAGAGGGCCTTCTCAGTAGTGGCACCCGCCCTGTGGAACGCTCTCCCACCAGATGTCAAAAAGAAAAATAACTACCAGACTTTTAGAGGACATCTGAAGGCAGCCCTGTTTAGGGAAAAGCTATGTTGCCACAGGGCTTACACAGGGCTTTGTGGGATTTATTAGGTGCATCCTGACCTCAATGATTATATAAGATTGGTGAATGCAGTTGATGAGATTTGACTGTGTTCATAATATTCAGGTCTCTCTGATACCAGTCCCCTTTGCGATGTTTGTGGGCAGAATGTCAGGCTTAGCAGGTTAACCTGGACCCTTTCATTTTCCTACTGTTTCAAAATCTGAGATCAAACCTGTGAGATATTTTCCAAATATAATAAACATAACCAATATGTGCTTTGCAGCTGTGAACAAGGAGGGAGGGGTTCTCTTTCTAACTTGAAAAGAGAAGAGGAAGAAAAATTAAAGTTGTGGGTCATGTTCTAGATTTGTAGATTTCTTTCTTTCTTTCTTTCTTTCTTTCTTTCTTTCTTTCTTTCTTTCTTTCTTTCTTTCTTTCTTTCTTATTTCACTGCTCCAGAACAGAGCTTTATTACTTCAGCTAGAATTGCCTTTTTTTTTCCTTGTGCTGGTGCTTCACCACTGCAGGCAAAATGGGATTTACAGTATACACAAATTCTCAGACAGTTCCTTTAAACATACGGAAACTCCAATAATGAGAGTTTTACCGACGTCCTGGCCAAAGTTTTCCTGCTGAATTGGCTGGATCCTAAAGCAAGTCTGGGACTCAGTGTGATTTTCCTACTGTCTCTTGCATGAAAATCTGTCTTATTTCACCCAAGAGCATTGCCTATAAAGCAATCGTAATGAGATGTAGAGAAATCCATCTCTCTCTCTCTCTCTCTCTCTCTCTCTCTCTCTCTCCCCCCCCCTCCCCACCTAATGGATTTAATCAAGATCTGCAGTTGAGTGAGATCAGCTTTGGCAGAAACCTACTCAGGTGCAGACGTCTATTGTTCCCTCAAACTATGTAACAGGAGTTCTCCTGTAGGCTAAGCTCAAATAACTTCTTCCTTTCTTTTCCAGCTCTTTAAAGAGCGAGCCATATACCTTCCTAGTCACAATATTGCACCAAGTGTATACAAAGAGAACCAAAATGAGAATCAGCCTGGCGTTTTCTTTGAAAGAAATAATTCTGTAGCCCCAGCCCCTATCAGCGTGATCTTTGCACATGAGATCCTACAAAGACAAACAGCTGCTACCCTGTGAAGCGCAGAGTCACACATTCATTGATGGAAGTAACATGCCCAGAAGCACCTGCTTGACTTCAGTCCAACGCTCACAGTCATGTGAAAGAGAGGTATAGTGCAAAAACACTGTGCTAGAGTGCTGTAATACTATATTACAACAATGCTATTTAAAAAAGAAGAAAAACCTTTCCAGTCAGTGCCCCAGTTAAAAGTGTGCGGTCTCCCAAGCAGAGTGAAAGGTACATTATAGTATTATAATGATTGTGTTTCAATCCCAGTGTGTCATCTTGGAATCCCTGAAATACAATTCTCTCTCTCTCTTTCTCTCTCTCTCTCTCTGTGTGTGTGTGTTAAATGTATATGAGTTTTGCATTGAATTGTGACCCGCTCCAGAATTGCTTTTTTGCAATGAGGAATTGCATAGAAATGTTTAAAATAAATGAATAAGTTTTGAGATAAGGATTCCCACTTTAATATCTACAATAACGGTACTGTACATTTCACATACTGTGGTCACTTACAACTTAAGTTCCACACAAGCACACCTTTTCCTTGTATTTAAGTCCCAGTCCTCTTCCTTTTTCAAACTGGGGGCAGCTTCCCCCCTACCCTGATTCTGCCTCCACTAATGACTTGCAATGAGTAAGTAACTTAACCACAATTCAGACATGCATAATGGCCTGGTCATCTAGGCCGAGCCTCCTAGTCCTCTGGGTTGGGATAAAATGTCCTCATCCCTTCCCTTGCCCCATGTTTGGGCACTGATTTTCTGTTCGTTGTGAGGCCGCTGCCCTGGCAGACCCCATCAGGTCTAGGTGATGGTGTAAACCAATCACAGACCAGGAAACACACATGTGTGAAAAACCAGCCACACCTTTACTGACTAGCAGAACCAGGTGGGGCTGGCAAGACATTGGGTTAGGCAGGGCTGGCTCTACGGCCAGGCTGGGTGGCACAGGGCGCCACGTCGCCTGCCCGCCGGGGGGGGGCACCACGCAGCAAGCCCACCTGCCCATCGTGCAGCAGCGCCCTCGGTGACCCCGCTGCGTGCTGAGCCCGGCCGGCCGCCCGTTGCGCTGGAAAACGGGACAGCGAGGGGCGGCGGAGGGATCCGTCGCACCACTGCGCCAAAGGTGCTTAAGACGGCCCTGGGGTTAGGATCTGTTGACCAAAGGGCTTCCAATCTAAAATGTGCCCTCAACGCTGCACACCTGCTGGGAGTTACCCAGCATCAAGGACGCAGCATGGAACAAAACTTTGCAACTGGGACCACTGGTAACTTGAGGTGGCTATTGACCTATCCAGCCCACCCAAGCTAGTCATTTCCAGCAAGTTGTAACAATGAAGATAAGACACCTAACAGTTGCTTGCTGCTCACCAATCAAGGGCCAGTTGTGGTGGGGAGTAAAATTCCTTTTCACCCCTGTAAGCCAGCCACTAATAGCCTCAGTAGGAGCCTCTAACCAGCCTTTCCCAAACTTTGGTCCACATGTGTTCTTGAACTACAACTCTCATCATCCTTCACCGCTGGCCCTGCTAGCTAGGAATGATGGGAGTTGTAGTCCAACAACATCTGGGGACCGAAGGTTGAGAAAACCAAGGGAGGGAAGGCTGGGAAAAAATTGCCTAGGGAAGAGGGAGGGAGGAGGCTGGGCAAGATGGCGGCCACACACCTGTTGCATCACACCACAAGTGGGCTGATGGCTTCAACTGGCTGTAAATATGTGTTTTATAAAATTATTTCTATGCCACCTTCTACATCACATGTCAAGGCAGTGTACATAAAAAACAATAAAATCATAATACTAGAACTGAGCTGAGGCACAAATAGAGCCCAGTTAACAAACCCACCAGATCAAAACACTGGAAAAAGTCTGAGTGCAAAAAAATCATTTTTATTGAATCACCCAAATGTCAGTGTTGGCATATATCAGAGCTCAGACAGAAAGCAGTTCTACAAATTTCATTGAAATATACTCGGAGTCGAGAGTGAATTTCATGCTCTTTATTCAGCTCATATTCATCAAGGAGAAGAAGAGAAGACGAAATGGCTCTTTTCCCAAAACCATCTGCTTATATACATTATTTACACAATGGGCCTTGCGTGATTGGCTACTTCAGGGCTACACCTGTGGGCCAATTATATTGTGGATTGACTTCTGCCTGCAGCCTGATTGGCTGCTCCTACAGGCCAATCAGGTAGCAGATTCACTTCTGCCAGCCGCCTGATTGGCTGCTCCAGCAGGCCAATCAGGTTGCGGATTCACTTCCACCTGGAGTTGGATTGGGTAGCTCCCGCTGATTCTGAATCCTATTGTTCTAGGATTCAGCTCAGTACATAGCATTCATATACAGTCATACCTCGACATCTGAATGCTTTGACTTCCGAAGGTTTCAACTTCCGAAGCCAACAACCCCAGAAGTCTTTTCGCTGCGCACGCCCGGTGCGCGCATTCTGCACATACACAGGAGCATGAAATCGTGTGCCGACCATGCGCTTCGACATCCGAAAACCTCGACTTACGAAGACGGCCACAGAACAGATTGTCTTCGTAAGTCGAGGTGTACCACTGTATGTCATTTCATAATCATGTTTCCTATAATCTGCTAACATTTAATTTACAGTATTTGGAGTTGTGATTTTGATTTGCTGCAACCGGTTACACACACTACAGTGTTTACTGATGTAGAAACAGCAGGGGGGGAAATCTACTTTTTAAAAAAACAATACCTTTGTTTCTCTGAGCATGTTATGATTTTCAGAAACCGCCTGTACCCATTTCACTGTGTTTGGTTTTAAGTTCATGACACGTTGAAAAGGCTTTTTTCCTGCCTTTTGAATGCTTACATCCAAAGTGAAATCAAATTGCACATTGTGTGTAAGACTTACGAGAGAGATGCGGCCACTGACAATCTGAACTTCCTTGTGATGGCTTCTATATAAAAATATGCATCTGCTGCACTTTCACTGCCCCAGACAGACATCTGCTTCGTAACCCTCTCCTGACATTGACCTGGAGCAGCTAACATTTTTTTGGCTCAACATCACCACTCTGTACTTTAGCTGAGGTTCAGGAGCTCACGCACGTCAATTTATTGCTTGTTTTCCTTGGGAATGCAAACCCATAATTACATAAATGACAGCATCTTCTAATTTAAGCTGCCTGTACCCACATCCTGTTGTGCGTTGGGCATTTACCAATCTGGACATTAGAAACACGGGCTTATTTTCACCAGTCAATGAATGCTCAGAATGGGCTATGTTATCGCTCCAGCCTTGCAACATGTTGCACTGGTTGGTGCAAGCAGATGAGCTGGAATGAAACATGAAATGCATGGTGCCTGGCTGGGATATGAGTAGATACTATTGTGATGTTGATCTGTAGACCCTCTGTTGCGTCTGCTGCTGCAGTTTCATGAAGACAAACAGGCTGCCCACTGACGATTTCTCAAAGTCCAAACAACCAGCTACTATCCCCTCGACAAGTTGACACACCATCTGAAGGTCTGTTGGAGCAATCCTGCTTTGTGGCAGGAGACTGACCTCCAGTAGGGACAACCTGTTTATTCAGCATTCATCCTGAATGTGTGACGCAGCAGCTTAAAAAGCCAATGCAATTCTGGGCTGCATCAATAGGAGTATAGCATCTAGATCAAGGGAAGTAATAGTACCACTGTATTCCGCTCTGGTCAGACCTCACCTGGAGTACTGTGTCCAGTTCTGGGCACCCCAGTTCAAGAAGGATACTGACAAGCTGGAATGTGTCCAGAGGAGAGCAACCAAAATGGTCAAAGGCCTGGAAATAATGCCTTATGAGGAACGGCTTAGGGAGCTGGGTATGTTTAGCCTAGAGAAGAGAAGGTTAAGGGGTGATATGATAGCCATGTTCAAATATAATAATTATTATAATTTATTATTTATACCCCGCCCATCTGGCCGGGTTCCCCCAGCCACTCTGGGCGGCTTCCAACAAAACATTAAAATACAGAAATCAAACATTGAAAGCTTCCCTAAACAGGGCTGCCTTCAGATGCCTTCTAAAGGTCTGGTAATTGTTGTTCTCTTTGACCTCTGGTGGGAGGGCATTCCACAGGGTGGGTGCCACTACCGAGAAGGCCCTCTGCCTGGTTCCCTGTAACTTGGCTTCTCGTAGCGAGGGAACCGCCAGAAGACCCTCGGTGCTGGACCTCAGTGTCCGGGCAGAACGGTGGGGGTGGAGACGCTCCTTCAGGTATACTGGACCGAGGCCGTTTATTCACCAACACTTTGAATTGTGCTCGGAAACGTACTGGGAGCCAATGTAGGTCTTTCAGGACCGGTGTTATGTGGTCTCGGCGGCCGCTCCCAGTCACCAGTCTAGCTCATAGCTGCCAAGTTATCCCTTTTTTAAAGGGATTTTCCCTTGTGCTGAATAGGCTTCCTCGCGAGAAAAGGGAAAACTTGGCAGCTATGGTCTAGCTGCCGCATTCTGGGTTAGTTGTAGTTTCCGGGTCACCTTCAAAGGTAGCCCCATGTAGGGCGCATTGCAGTAGTCCAAGCGAGAGATAACTAGAGCATGCACCACTCTGGCGAGACAGTCCGCGGGCAGGTAGGGGCTCAGCCTGCGTACCATATATAAAAGGATGTCATATAGAAGAAGGTGAAATGTTGTTTTCTGCTGCTCCAGAGAAGCGGACACGGAGCAATGGATTCAAGCTACAAGAAAGAAGATTCCACCTAAATATTAGGAAGAACTTCCTGACAGTAAGAGCTGTTCGACAGTGGAACTTGCTGTCAAGGAGTGTGGTGGAGTCTCCTTCTTTGGAGGTCTTTAAGTGGAGGCTTGACAGCCATCTGTCAGGAATGCTTTGATGGTGTTTCCTGCTTGGCTGGGGGTTGGACTGGATGGCCCTTGTGGTCTCTTCCAACTCTATGATTCTATGATTCATCCTGATTTCTTTGTGCAAAGCTTATGCAGTGGTTAGACTATGTCCATTCTTTTTCAAGCATTTGTTTTGATTGATTTACGGGGCAGTTATAAGACAATGAGCATTCAATCTGCATTCATTCTGATTGGCTTGTGGGGTTATTTACATGTTTCCCTGTGGGTCATTCACCTTTCCTAACCCCCCGCCCCCCAATCTCTTTCCCAACTGCAAAAAGTCATAGAATCATAGAACTGCTTATAATTATTTTATTTGTACCCTGGCTGATCTGACTGGGTTGCCCCAGCTACTCCGAGCGTTTGCCAGCATATAAAAAACCGTAATAAAACATTAAACATTAAAAACTTCCCTATACAGGGCTGCCGTCAGATGTCTTCTAAAGGCGGCATGTCATTGCTTTGTAAGTGAAGCTTGCAAAATATTTGTGTGTGGGTTTCCTCTGGCCTTTATGCTCACAAAGTCAGTCCAATTCTCCTATGGCTAACCTTGTGGGAATTAGAATTCTTGCTTTTCAATTCTTTTAATTCTGCTTCAAAGTAAAGTTGACATTTGCAGATAAAAAGCAAAGAGATTCCATGTAAGAGCCAGGCTAGGAACTCGCCCCCCTCCCCCAGCACTCCCACCACCAAAGTAAGTGATAAATATCCTGGCATGCAAAAACACGCATCCATGGGAAGAAACTCGGTCATAATTGAAACCTTTGTTTACGCATATATGAACTAAAAGATCTGTCCTCGCATTGAAAATTATTCTGGGTCAACTGACTGGCTACCACCACTTGCTAACATCCTGTGACTGAACAAAGACCTGCTCCGAGTTTTGATCCTACTACAGCTACTTAGCTCAGTGGCAACCAAGTTCAGCCAAGCCATCTATCAGAAAGAGCTGGAATGTTCCCTGAGTGAATGCCCCCACATTCTGCCCGAGAAGAAGAAAAGCTGGGTCACTGACTCCTCACAGAAAGACAAGCATTCTCCCACATCAAAAAGGCACCAGCAGGCATCATCACACAGGTCTGCTCTGCGTAATGAGGCAAATTTTCAGCAAGTCTTCCAAAAGACAAATGGTGCTTTTTATCTTCCTCCAAGTTTCTTGCAAGAGGAGTTTACGTTAAAGCCACTTAAAGTGTCCGAAGAACAGCCCTCTGGATTACCTGTTTGGCAAATCAAGTGTATTACCCACTCACATGATCTCTGATGGGATCAGTTGATTTCCATACATTTGGTCAAGTGAGGCAGCTATTAATGATAATAATAATAATAATACCGGTAAATCTTTCCGGTTGAAAACAATTTGGTTAGGGTTATTGCTTGGGCAGCTGGCATCAGTTACAAAAGGCTATTTTATATAGTTTCACCTTGTAGTTTGCAAAATACCAAAAACACATAATTGCGATAAAGCAGTCCCCTTTAATGAAACATCAGAAATAACTTCTATAAAACTATGGGATTGTTTTTTTTTTTAAAAAAAAAGGAAACACCTTTTTAAATCACACTTTTTGGACTTAGAGCACTTAAGTTATGAATTTTAACCATAGCCTGTGCTTTCTTCTTCCCTAATTATATTATAATTATATTGGGTAATTTTCCTTATACAGCACTGCTTCACCCCTATCCTATTCTCAGAGATGCACAGCTTTGCATCTATTTCATTGGCCTGGCAGCCACACGGGACCAACCCTCTCATTAGGCAAAGGGATGTAGCTGCCTCATGCAACTTATGTTGGATGTCACGGAAGGGCAGCAAATGGTTAGCTATTGTTGTATATGGGTCTACTCTGATTAAAGCTTAGTCGACTACCCTCCATAGTCATTAGATCTGCTGTGTGTATATGAGAAGTGCAATTCTCAGCGTTCCGTCTTCCTTCTGGGGCCTCGCTTTACGAAGCTCCTCGACTCTCGGTGTCAACTAAAAGCTAAAAAGAATGTGTGCAGACAAAACATAGATTAGATCTGTAGATATATCCCTCCTTGCTACAAAGAAAGCCCTGTAGACCCTCGCAGTAAATTCTGTAGCGTTACAATGCTTGCGGCCTCCCACAGTATGTCTGAAAGCTGCCTTCTCTCAGACCACACAAACACATATGTGGCCTCTAGCTGTCATGGGAGAAGTATCCCCTTTAGTCTGGGTGACAGCGTGTCAACATCCTCTTTGAAGGCTTGAATAATGTACAAAGGGGGTGAGCAGCAGTGTTCCCTCTCCACCCCCTTAAATGGCGCTTTTGCTCATAAAAAGAAATGTGTGCAAAATGCAGAACTGGCGTACACAAACACTTGCCCACTCCTATAGGCAGACCAAGTCAAGCTCAGAGTAGCCTCTTTGAAATCATTGGGTGTAATTCAATGTTGCTTGAGCAGACGTGGGACTTCACCTCTACACCCCTGGAATCTACTCCAGGGGGTCCCCAAACCCTCTGGGGCAGATTTGATGGTGTATTGGGGCCCAGGGGAGATGGGGAGAGGAAGGTAGAGCCCCATTGTGCAAGCAGCAGTCCATTCTGCTCGCACGCAGACTGCATTGTTCTTGTTTATCCGTGGATCTTAGGGCAGTTTATAGGAATAGACAACACATGTAAACCACATTCCCACTGTACTCAGAAGGAACTGGCATTATTTTATAGCTGAATATGAACCTAAATGTGTTTAACATGTTCCTTGAGAATTTCATACGTCACCATTGAATATACACGTTCCTTCATTTCGATTCGCATTTTTGAAAATACAGAGGGATTTGAAAATCCCCAACTGGTGTAAGTCCATTTTATGCATTGGACCTAGAGCATTTACACCACTCGGGCTTGGATGCAACCTGACAAGTGTTGGATACAACCCAGTGGATTTAAGTTACAGTATTTGTTATTAACTTAAGTAATGTGACTTACTTAATAGTCCATTGCTTTCAACAACCACATTTTCCGGAGGTCCCTCTCTGAAGTATGGGATAGAAATTAAAACATTTTAGAAAGGAAAACACCATGGTGGTTGTCACCATTGGAAAGCTATGGGTGTGAAGAAAGTGAACATGAGTAAAAACTGGGTAACATATGAAACATTGTTGCAAAAAGTGGGAGATAAGTGGAAACTTAAGCCATATGAGGAGGTGAAAGCATATGTAAATGACTGGTTACACTATCACCAGATAAATGAAATGTTTAAAGAAGATATGAAGAAAAATGGATTTGGTGAAATAAGATCAAAATTTGAAACTGAAATATTGGGTAGTAATTTTAAATTGTTGTCAAAAATGTATAAAATTTTGCTGGAATGGCATTTAAAAGATGAAGAGGTTAAGTCAGTAATGATACATTGGGCAAAATATTTTGGGTATAACATAATGTCGTCAGATTGGGAAAAGCTTTGGAAGGAAGGAAGGAAATTTACAATATGTAATGCGTTAAGAGAGAATACGCTTAAAATGATGTATAGATGGTACATTACACCAGTAAAACTAGCTAAAATGTATAAAGTTGATAATAAGTGTTGGAAATGCAAAGAAAAAGAAGGAACATTTTATCATATGTGGTGGGAGTGTAAAAAAGTGGAAAGTTTCTGGGTGATGATATACAATGAACTTATAAAAATGTTGAAATATACATTTGTTAAAAAACCAGAAGCATTTTTACTAGGAATATTAGGACAGGAGATTAAGAAGGCAGATGTAAAGCTTTTCCAATATGCAGTAACAGCAGCTAGAATATTATTAGCCCAAAAATGGAAACAAGAAGAATTACCGACGAAAGAGGAGTGGATTATAAAATTGATGGAGTATGCAGAAATGGACAAAATGACGGGAAGAATCCGAGAACAGCGGGACCAGAAGTTCATCAAAGACTGGACAAAATTTACAGAATATTTGAAAGACAGTGGTACAGAAATGAAAATGTTAGTAGGACTGAAAGAATCTTTGTAGATATAAGTGGTAAAATACATTGCAAAAGGACAGTATAATATGAAAGGACAATATAAGAATTTGGACAATGTTAGAATTTGGAAATAGAGTATTTAGAATAGAAGGGGGTTGAAGGAAGTCAAGGCTTGGAAAAGCCGCAATGGAAGAAAGATAAAAAAAATAGGATTTAATGTAAAATGTTTATGTATGTAAAATAAATAAAAATGATTTGGCAAAAAATAAAAAATTGTCCATTGCTTTCAGTGGTTTGACTCTCAAGCATGCCTTTGCTGGATACAATCAATGCAATTTACCAATGTGTCACCTTGTGTGTCCTTTGAAAAGGCGATCCATGCATTAGACCAAAGTTTCCCACCCAGGCACCCTTCAGCTTCCATAATCCCTGACCATTGGCCACGTTGCCTGGGGCTAATATGAGTTGCTGTAGTTCAGAACATCTGCAGGGCACCAGATTGTGGGAGGCTAGAATAGAAAGTCAGGCATATATCAATTTTAAAGCTTGCAAATTCTCTCCCCACTTCCACCCCCAGTCTTTACTGGCTTACAATCCCAAAATTGTAAAGTTGGAAGGGACCACGAGGGTCATTTAGGCCAACCCCCTGCAAGGCAGGATTTTTTAGCCCAACTTAGGCCTCAAACCCATAATACAATTTTGAGCAAATGGGATATGTGCAAGGCAGCTACCATGGCACAAGGCTTCAGCTCCTATCCCACAATCTCCCCCCCCCCCCTCACAACAATATTAGAAAAGAGATTTACTTCATTTTCACAAATCTGTTAAGGAGAGCTGTTGACATTTGGGATATATCCTTTCACACAAACCTAGTGTAAGTGGGGAAAAATAAGTTACTGGAGATCCAGAACTAGAAATAAGATTTCTGTAAATGCTTAGTGTTGAAAAATGAGTCGGATGTGTTCCATTTTGATCTTGTGAGCTAGAGACTATGCTATTTTGAACTTTGTTTAAAGCATCTTTATTTTAAGATGGAGTGGAACACAGCTTAATATTCTTTGCTTCTCAAATGTCCATATTTAACTAGATGAATTGTAGCTTTAAAAAAATAATAATAATTGTACATTTGTGTACTGCTTTCACTATTGAGACGATGACTTTTGGATGCAAAGGAATAACAAGTGCATGAGTGGATGGATAAGATATGGGAATGAGGCTCAAATACAAATTAGTGTGGTTATGTAGCCCCCCTGTGGCAAAATGGTTTTTTTCTCTCCAATTTGGACTCAGTCCACTAGTGATTTCCCCAAGACATTATTCATCAGCACCAATGGGCTGCACAATATATTTAGAGCAGTTATGGTTTCCGCTAAAGAATTCTGGGAACTGTAGTATGTTTAGGATGCTGAGAGTTGTTAAGAGATCTCTATTCCCCTTGGGGAACTGCAATTCTCAGAGCAGTCCCTCTTTCCAGTGAACTTTGGGAATTGCATCTCTGTACGCAGAATAGGCATCTCCTAACAACTCTCAGCACCCTTAACAAACTACAGTTCCCAGGCTTCTTTGGGGGAAGCCATGGCAGTTTAAAGTGGCATGATAGACTCATAGAACTGTGGAGTTGGAAGGGATCCCGAGGGTCATCTAGTCCAACCCCCTGTGATGCAGTAGATGAGGCTCCCTGCTTCAGACTTTTGCCCTCAAGCCTGTGGAGTGCTGTGAATAGGGTGAGGTAACACACCGGCTCCTGACATTATTGTTTACATCCAAGTGTGTTGAATTCCCAAGCAGGGCTCCTGTTTTAATATCTTTACTGAGATCTGTGGTGTGGAGCACTGCTTGCAATTCTATTGTCCCATCTAAATAAGGATACTATAGTACTGGAAAAGGTACAGAATGGACAAATTTGTTACCAGGATAGAGGCTTTTATCTTTGTGAATACGGTAGTTTGCAGTATGTTTTGGGGGGAAAAAACACAGGCTGAACAGAGAAATATAATGTTCTGAATGTTCAGAAGTGAACAGTTTTCTTGTCCAAAAATATGCTCTCTTTTTTTACCCATAGCTTTTGGAATTTTTTCCCCAGTCTCCTCACACCATTCCCCTAATCGGCCTCTCATCCCTCCAGATTGCTTCTGCTTCTCTATATAATTCTTTAACCAGTGAGTGATCAATCAGCCAGCGTGATGATGTCACAGCAGCATGTGATCCATGGTTTCTGGCTGTGTGACATCATCGAAGGTAAATAAAGCACTCTTATTCTTTTTCCTCCTAACAAGAGAGAAGAGGAGGGTGTCCACAATGCCAAGGTGGTTTCTTTGGCTGCCAGCACCGTGTGGTCAAACAGGGACCATCCACCCTGTTTCTTTCACCTGCTCTTGGTGATGTCTCCATGCAATAAAATCCGATTCCCTAAAATGGATATCACCGAGGGCAAGTGAAATATTCTCATCCCCTTCACTCTGAATGGAGGACAGAAAGACAATGAGAAAGAACGTGGAAGATGCCAGCTGCCCAAGCAATAAGCAGGTGTTCCATCTTCCTCTTCCATGGCCTCTCAGCCTAGCCTACCTCACAAGATTGTTGTGGGGAATTAACTGAAGAGGGGGAGAACCATGGGTGCCACATTAAGCTCCTTGGAGGAAAAATATGTGATGTAAATGCAAAAATAATAATAATAAAATGAAGAATACTTTTTGAGGGGTGCTGCTGTAAATATTTGTAGAAAACGGCCTTCTCCTTCAATTCACAACATACTCCTTTGTCTCTGAAAAATCTGTATTTAGGTTTGTAGACAACGGGAAGCTTTTGCATTATATATTCCACTGAAAATTTCAATATGAAACCTGGGGTTTTTGTGTTTTTGTGTTTGTTTGTTTGTTTGTTTGTTTGTTTGTTTTGTTTGTTTGTTTGTTGTTTTAAATAAACTGCCACTCCCCACCTTTAGAACAAAGCCCATCCATCCATATACGGTAACACAATATAATTATTGAAGAAACAAATTTTACTTCTTCACCACCAGAGAGCACCAGTGTTCTATTTCAACATCCAAATATTTTCAGCATACTGGATTTAAAACATCCTCCTATACTGTATCTTTCCTGGGTGGAAGATACTTCAAAAGACTGGTGATAATGACATTCAGCCCAACATCTGAGTGTGGTCTTTTTTTCAAGAGAAATGAATACAGGATGGAAGGGGAAACTTATTAAAAGCAAACTACATCCACCACTGAATGCTTTCAACAGAGAATGATTTTATCAGTGCCTTCGTCATACTTACTCTTCGAGGCTCCTGCTTAAAAGATTTTGGTTTAGGCAAATCTATCTAGACAGGTGGGTGGTGACGTATCTTAATCTCTTTTGTTAATTACCTTTTAAGTTTTTAATGACTGTTACTAACTTCCAAAGCCTTTCTCACTAATGGGTATAGATGTAAGGCAGTGGAGGTTTAAGCTCAGAGTTTTCCTTCTCCTAGATGGGCTAAATTCCTAGGTTGAAGAGCCCCATCCATCCCTCATCTCCCTCTACAGCAACTGTACAGTAACTATCTTCTTGACCATGGGACCCACTCACTGAGGGTTTAAGACCCATTGGCTACCCTCACCTGGTTCAACCAGCCAGTTGAACCCTGTCAGAAGTAAACCTTGCTGATTTGTTGAGGGAATGGCAGAGTTGAGGGTGGAGAGGATTTGTGCATGGCAGAGTTTAAAAGCTCACAGTGCAAACCTAACTTTGAAGCAAATCTCTCTGTGTTCAGTGCCAGGTAAGCACTTTTAGGAATCCGTGGAAACCGAGGAAACAGCTCTTACTTTGAAGTAAATCCCACTGAGTTTAATGCAGCTTGCTCCTGAGTAAGGATGGAATAGTACCCCCCTGAAAATACATAAATTGATTCCCTCCCATTAATGATTAGAATTTTTTATCGATAAATACTACAGTAGCTATAATAAACTTAAGTGTTTGATGTGTCGTGGGTTGTTTTTTTCATTGTTGTTTTCTGCTACAGCATAACAGCGCTACCCTTTGGAATAATAAAACAATAGCAGTAATAAGGCTTAAATCCAAGGATGGGTGCCCTGGCTTTTAACCATTAATTGAACACTGCAGTAAATCTATAAACCATGGCTGTGATTCTTGCATTGCAGCTTAACAATTCTGTGAGGAGGCAAAACCTAGTTGTTATGTCACTTCTTTCAGGATATTTCAGTTGTTATTGTTGTTGTTGTTCTACAAGAGACTACCGGTCCATCTAACTAATGGAGAATTGGCATGTTTGATATAAGGAAGGTTGGGGGGGGGGAGTGTTCTCCAGATCTGAATGCAACTGCTAAATTACTTCTGACAGCCATCATAATGAAAGATGGTGGGAATGGGTTGATATAGGTAGTGGTCGACTGCTGAATTAACTAAAGGCCAGAAAATGTTCAAACTAGAAGGGATAGTGATCACTGCACATTTCCGTAAATGTCAGGGTAACTCACGGCTGTGAAGCAACTAATAGGTTACAACAGAGTTAAGCAGAAATTGTCATTCTCGTCCTTTCTTTCTATTTTAGATATTAAAAAGAGGGGCACATTTTCTTTCCTTCCATTTTCATTTGTAAGAATACCACATTATGCTATCCTTAAACAGTGTGCCATTAAACTCAAAAGGGCAGCACTAGGCCTCATCTTCTATAGGTTAAAAGCAATAACGCTTTTAACAGCTATGCAAACTGTCGTTTGTTAAGGGGTCTGAGAGTTATTAGGAGACCCATTCCCAGAGTTCCCTGAGAAGAGGATTTGAGGGTTACACCACACAGGGGACTGTAGCTCTGTGAGGCAAACAGGAGTCTCATAGCAATAAGCCACTTGCTTTTTCTGTTCCCATACCAAGAGCAAAAATAAGTCTTTTTAGCACCATCCATGGCTGGTTTGTTGAACATCAGGAGACTGATTAAAGATGCTTGATACCTCCTCTTTAACTTGCTTGTGAAAGACCTTGTCGCAAGGGACTGAAAAGAAAGACGCTTGCTTATTTACATCTGCTGTGGTGTCATTTGCCAAGGCATTATCGGCTCCAGAAATCACGGCTGCGAACAAAACCGCTGGAGCTGAAAGGCATTGTTGTTTTTAATTAGTAGCAGCCAATTACATCCAACACCTCTGTCGAAAATAAACATCCATTTGATCCTTCCTTTGCCAGCTACCTTTTTAAAACTGCATGATGGCCTTTGTTCAGAAAATGCTCTATATTTTTTGATACGGTATCAAGTAATAGAGAAACAACCCAGGCTCCCTCATTCGTAGTGATTATTTCAGAGTCCAACCAGGTTTGGATATTGCTCTAGTCAGTGTTCACAGCAGGCTTTGAACTGCTGAGGCAAATATTACTCCATGCTTCTGGCAAGGAAATGGCCCCCTGCCTACAAGATTTTAGAATGTACATGGTCAACAGTGTCCTAGCAATATCTGTGTGTGTGTGTGTGTGTAAAAGCTTTCCCACTTAACTAAGTTTCAAAACTTTTAATCTTTAAAACTTAGACTTGCCACGAAAATTCAGCCAATGACAGAGGCGCGAGGTTGCTCCCAAAATTGAAGGGGCCTGGCCCCCTTCCAACAAATCTTGAGGGGGCCAAAGACACCTCAGCTCCATAGAGTTGGTGCACCTGGCCAAGGAGCATTCTAGTAAATCCAATGGCTGAGCTGGATTTCACCACCATGTTTTTAGCAAATTATCCGTGGAATTACACTAGACCAGGAAGCTTCATGGCCGTTCACCATTTACACTGATGACAATTATGCATTCTTGTGGCACGTGCATTCTCACAATAGCTTATCCTTTTCACGTCAAGGCATCTGCACCGCTGCAAGATGTTAACCATTTCACACCAAATCGTGTATATCATCGCGCCCAGAGTGGCTGGGGATGGGCGGCAGAGCAATCCTGCAGTGGTGGTGGGAGATTCTATGGCAGAGCTTACTGCAGCTTCTTAAGCCCCCCTGACAACCCTCGAAATATACTCCATAGGGTTTGGGGAGCCCCCAGAGGAGATTGGCGGCATGGAGAATACAAGGAGGAGGGGAGGATGGGAAGTTGCATTGCATCCAATGATGTGATGTTGGATCTAAATAAATATTATAGAAGAAGAAGAGTTTGGATTTGATATCCCGCTTTATCACTACCCTAAGGAGTCTCAAAGCGGCTAACAATCTCCTTTCCCTTCCTCCCCCACAACAAACACTCTGTGAGGTGAGTGAGGCTGAGAGACTTTAGAGAAGTGTGACTAGCCCAAGGTCACCCAGCAGCTGCATGTGGAGGAGCGAAGACACGAACCTGGTTCCCCAGATTATGAGTCTACCGCTCTTAACCACTACACCACACTGGCTCTCAAAATTTACATGGATATTGTGGATAAAAGCATTAAGACAAGGTGGGAATCCTTAGGTGCCATAATGATTTCTAGTACTGGAGCAACCAGACATTTCTACCATGACTTTTGATATAATCAATGAAGGAGGACACTTACAACACAACATTTCCCTGTATTGAGATCCACCGTACTTCATGGATAGAATATTTTCTCTTCTAATGAGTGAAAATGAACAGATGTGTTTATCTTTCATGGTTAATTATGGCTTTGTTTGCTGTTTTAACCCCCGACTATTAGTCTAATGAATTCAAATTGCCAGTGTTCAGGAACCCATTAGGGTACTTTATTGGGGAACAGGATACTAATGGAATGTCATTTCGATATAGTGGATCCTTTACTGAAATATTTTTCACCACGAAACACTGGGAAAACTCATATTTCAAAACACAAACATGACAATCTAATCACCATCCCTGCATCCCAATTATCTATTTCATTAATTCACAGAAATATTATGATTTATGCAAATGTATAATCTCTGTACACTGTCTGCCACAGCAGGCTAACATTCAAACAGAAATTGAACTAAGACTGGGACCAACGCCCAGTCAATTTCCTAAGATAAAGTGGAGCAAAAACACTGCCGTCATCATAACATATGTTTATTGCCCAAAACTAAGCAGCTTGAAAAACTGGGAGATGAAAACCCTACACTCTGAAGGCAGTTAAAGCTGTGCAAACCCAGAATAAATCAATTAAGGGCCACTGCACATGGAATTATTTGCCACTGAGAGGCCAGTATTCAAAAAGGTCACAGACAAATTCATTAGAGAATGTCATATTATCGTTTGTTTCTTAGTGAAAATAATTAAAGCATTAATCCTTCAGATTCCCAGCCTGAACCCTTAGGTTTGGCTGAATGTGTGGAAGTTCAGAGCGGGACCAGCAGGTTCATTCTTCTTCCTCCTCCATGAATTTTGTGTAGAAGCAAATGTTATTTGGTAAAAAGAAAAGAAAAACCTACTTTTGGCTTGGGTAGTTCAGATGCTAGGCAGCCAACGAGGCAACTGCTTCTGTATAGCATAGGTGGACACACACACACACACACACACACACACACACACACACACACACACAAAGACACCTACAAATGTTTCTCCTTTGAAATGAAATAAAAAAATGTTCTGACATATACAGCAACAGGGGGAGGATTAACTTCCAGGCTTTTCTTTGGAATTGCCATCTGTTTTTAACTCTTTTCTTTCAATGGAGTATCCAGACAACAGCATTGCCAGCCCATTGCATTGTAGTGTTTTATGTGTTATCTATGGGTGTCACAGTGGCCGGAGTGGACTACTTCAGAGTAACGACGCTACGCAGCTCTGCATTTTATTCTTTTATTGGTGCTGCGTATTTACAGTGCTCAAGTCATTGCTATTTACACGGAGCGATGTTGTCAGTCGGTTTCAGAACCTCCTAATGGCTTTTGGCGCGTCTTTCTCCAACACAAAAGCTTTGGCAGACCCATCCTCTTGCCCCTCCTCTTCCTGCGTAATTCTGGAGTTGGAGGGATGGGTCTTCCCCCCTTGCTTGCCCCTTCCTGTCCCACCTGGGACCCTGGCTCCTCTACCTTGCCTGAGCCTCGGACACGACTTCCTGCTTCCCCACTGGAATCGGAACTCTCCCTGCTTTCCCCTTTGCTCGGGGACGGGCTTGAACTCAGGAGGGGAGGGACTTCGCGATATCCCCTGTCCCTCACATCCACCCCCCTCCCAAGCTCTCCTTCACCCCTCCCCATGCCCCCCCCATGTGTCGGTGACGACTGGAAGCCTAAGAACTCAGTGCTCTCCGAGCCCGTTGGTGTGAATACCTCCCCCCAGTCCTGCGAGCCCCCCCCTTCCGCCTGGGCGGACGGGAATCCCAAAAAGTCCGTGGCGTCAGAGCTGGTGGGGGTAAAAACGTTCTGCCAATCTGCTCCTTCCTCTGACTGGGTGGATCTCGGTGACACCCATACCTCATCCTCTGGTTCCTCAAACTCCGCTTCCCAGCGCCATGGTGAGCTGCTCTCCCGTGCCTCCTCCTCCTCCCCCTCCCTTTCCATGTGCCAGGGCTTGGGTCTGTGGGGAAAGAGGGCGTGAAATTCTTCCACCAAGAATTCCTCCTGTATCTGAGTGGCTGGGACCCATTCATTCTGGGACGGTGGAGCATCCTCCCATGCCATGAGGTACTCCAGTCCCCCCACCCCCCACCTTGAATCCAGGATGGCCGTGGCCTCATTGAGTTGCTCCCTGCCTTCCCTCTCCCCCCCTCCCTCGGGGGTTTGTTCGCTGTCTCGGAGCCTGCTGCTTTCCCTGTACGGCGACAGCAGCGATCTATGAAACACTGGATGCACCCTCATGTCCTCTGGCAGTGCCAGCCTGTATGCCACCGGGTTTACCTGTTGCGTGACCGTGAAGGGGCCCAGCCTTTTGGGTGCCAGCTTTTTGCACCTCCCTCTGGTGGGAAGGCCCTCCGAGGACAACCACACCTTGTCCCCCACCCTGATGACCTCCCCTTGTCGCCTGTGGCGATCTGCCCCCTTTTTGTACGCTTCCTTGGCCCTCTCCAAGTGTTCTCTGAGCTGCTGGTGCACCGTCTCCAGTTCCTCTGCCCAATCCTCAGCCTGTGGGCCCTCCTCCTCCTCCTCCTCCCTCTCCCTCTCTGGGAAAGATCTGAGGTCGCGCCCGTAATTGGCCTTAAAGGGCGACACCCCTGTGGAGACGTGCACTGCATTGTTGTAGGCAAATTCTGCTAGTGGCAAGCGATCCACCCAGTCCGTTTGCCGCTGGCTGACGTAGCATCTCAGGTACTGCTGCAGAATGGCGTTGACCCTCTCCGCTTGTCCGTTGGTCTGCGGGTGTCTAGCCGTCGACAAGCTGACCTCCACCTGCAGGAGGTTCATGAGCCGCCGCCAGAACCTGGAAACAAATTGGCGGCCACGATCCGAAATAACCCTTAAAGGTAATCCATGCAGTCTGAAAATGTGATCAACAAACAGTTTGGCTGTCTCTTCTGCCGAGACTGCCCTGGCACACGGTATAAAGTGACACATTTTGGACATAAGGTCCACCACCACCAACACTGCAGTCTTACCCCTGGACGAAGGCAGATCTGTGATGAAGTCCATGGACACCACTTCCCACGGCCTGTGTGGTGTGGCTAAGGGCTCCAGCAACCCTGGTGGCGCTGCTCTGACCACCTTCGCCCGCTGGCAGGTGGTACAGCCCCTTACATAGTCTCGAACATCTTCCCGCACCCCTGGCCACCAGAAGTGTCTCATGACTAGGTGAGCGGTTTTGTCCCTTCCAAAATGCCCCGCTGTAGGGTTGTCGTGCATCTGCTTGAGGACCGTACGTCGAAGCTGGGTGGTGGGTAGGTACAGCGCACCCTTGTAGAAAAGCAGCCCTCTGCGTTCTGCAAAGTCTTTTGCCTGCTCCCTCCCCCCTCTCAGTTCTCTGAAGATGCGGTTGGCAAATTCATCCGCTGCCGTCAGTGCTGTGAGTTCTGCCTCGCTCACCACAGCTGCTCCGCAGGACCATGCCGACGGGGGGAAAATGTGCCTTGGGGCGGGTGGCGCCTCCTCCTCCATGTACTCTGGCTTGCGGGAGAGGGCATCCGCCCTGACATTCTGCTCCCCCGGGATGTAGTGGATGGAGAAGTTGAAGTTCGAGAAGAACTCTGCCCACCGTATCTGCCGCTGGTTGAGCACCCTGGCAGTTCTCCAGAACTCCAGGTTCTTGTGGTCTGTGCACACCTGGATGGGGTGCTTCGCGCCCACCAGGAAGTGTCTCCAGTGCTGGAACGCAGCGTAGATCGCAAGAAGTTCCCTATCAAACACTGTGTAGTTGCGTTCAGGCTGTGTCAGCTTCCTGGAGAAGAAGGCACAGGGTCTCCACTCCCTGTTGGCGTCCAGTTGCAACAAAATTGCGCCCACAGCTTTTTCAGAAGCATCTGTCTCAATGCGTAGGGGCGCGTCCTGCACCACATGGAACAGGTTTTGGTCTGAGGCGAACACTCTCTTGAGGCTTTCGAACGCTGCTTGCGCCTCTGGTGTCCACTTGAACTTCTGCTTGCCTCTCAGGCAGTCCGTGATGGGAGCCGTAACGCGAGAGAAGTTCTTGATGAACTTCCTGTAGAAGTTAGCGAAGCCTAGTAGGCGTTGGGCATCTTTGCGCGTCCTGGGGCTGTGCCAGTCCAGGATGGCCTGCACCTTGTCCTTGTCCATCGCCAGCCCCTTGTCTGACAGCTTGTAGCCCAGGAAGTCCACCTCTTTGGTGTGAAACTTGCACTTCTCCAGCTTCACATACAGGTGGTTCTCCTTCAGGCGTTGCAACACCTCTCTGACATCTTTCACATGCTGCACTGGGTCATTCGAGTAGATAAGGATGTCATCTAGGAAGACCAAGCATTTCCTGAAGAGGAGGGACCCCAGGACGTGGTGCATGAAGGCCTGGAAGCATGCTGAGCCCCCTTGCAAACCGAAGGGCATCACCAGATATTCAAAAGAGCCCAGAGGCGTGAACATCGTGGTTTTCCATTCATCTCCTTCCCGGATCCTGATCAAGTTGTACGCCCCCCTTAGGTCCAGCTTGGTGAAAATCTTGCCCCTGCGTGCCGCTGTCAGGAGATCATCCACTCTGGGCATGGGGAAAGCCACGGGCTCTGTCACCGAATTCAGCCGTCTAAAGTCCACCACAAGACGGCGCTGTTGCGTGTCTTTCTTGTCCACCCAGAAGACCGGGCTGCCCCCTGCTGCCTTGCTTTCCCTTATGAACCCCCGCTTGAGGTTCTTGTCGATGAAAGCGCGCAGATCCTCCAGCTCCTGGTCTGACATGGCGTACAGCTTGGCTGGGGGTATCGTCGCCCCTGGCACCAGGTTGATCTGGCAGTCAAAAGGCCTGTGCGGGGGTAGGTGGTCGGACTCCGCTTCGCTGAAGACCTCCTGCAGGTCCCAGTACTGCTTGGGTATTGCCTCACCCCCTTTGATATGCATGGTGGCCACCGTGGCTATCGGAGGCCCCTCCCCTGGTTGGTGCTGCATGCAATGTTCCAGACAAAAGTCTGACCCAAACGTGATGCACCTCTGGTGCCAACTGATGGAGGGGTCGTGGCGCGCCAGCCAGCTCATGCCCAAGACGATGGGGGGGTCTGAGATGGTGGTGACGTTGAACGCCAGTGTCTCTGAGTGCCTTCCCACCGTCATTCTCATGGGGGGGGTTTGATGTGTGATGGCCCCTCCCAGCAGCTCCCTGCCGTCAATGGTTGCTACGTGCAGAGGAAAATCCAACTGCAAAAGCTGGATTTGGTGCTCTTCTGCAAAGCTTCTCGAGAAGAAGTTGGCGGACGCCCCACTGTCAATTAAGGCGAGGACCGTCAGGGGATAGCCATTTGGGAGCGTTAGCGTCACTTCTAGAACCACTCCTGCTCTGGGAGGGGTGGGCTGGCTCTGCACCTCTCTGTGCGGGTGGGCGGGCTGGGGCTGTTGTCTGCTGACTGTGCCTGGCTGCTGCCCCTTGTCTCCTGCAGCCAGGCTTTCCCGTTTCCCTGCTGTGGTGCTGCGTCAGTGGGGGAGGGCACCACCGTTCCCGCCTTTCCTTGCCACTCCCTGCGATGTGGGCAGTCTCTGACGAGATGCTGGGGTGAGTTGCAGAGAAAGCAATTCCCGCCCCTTCCCTCCTTGCGTCTTGGCGCCGCTGGGGTTTGAAAAGCCCGCGCGCGCGCGCTATCAATCTGCATGGGCTCCTGGTCCTGGCTGGCTCCAGGCGTGGCCTGAAAGGGTTGTTGAGGGAGTGGCTTCTCCTGCGACCGTGGGAACCAAGCCCGCTTTGCGCGCGTCGCTTGCTTGTCGTTCCACCGGGATTCCTGCCTCACCCCCACCGCCAGAGCTGCTTTGCTCAGCTGATCCATAGTACTGGGCTTTGGACCTCTCGAGAGTTCATCCTTCACCTCCTCGCTCAAACCCAAGTAAAACGCAGCTTGCATGGGAGGCGAATCCAAAACCCACCCCAGTCTGTGCACCAGCATGGTGAATTTCGCCCAATATGCGCGAACTGTCATATTTCCTTGGCGTAAATTATGCAGTTCCTCCTTAGTCTGGTCCAAATGACTATCGGACGAATACATCGTCCTCAAACCTTCTAGAAATTGTTGGACATTTTTCATGCAAGGATTCTTGGTTGCGATTAATGGTCTTAGCCACTCCCTGGCTGCTCCGGTGAGATGTTCCACAATAAACGCTACTCTGTGCTCATCATCGGGGAACTCATTCTGGTGCAGCTCAAGAGCATACACGATCTCAGTCTCAAAGCCCTGAAACTCCTTCGGGTCTCCATTGAACTTGCTTACAAGGGTCCCTGCTCTCCTTCCTGGCAGCACTTGGACTTGGGGAGCCCCTCCCGCCTTGTTTTTCTCTGCATCCAGCTTGTTTTGGAGGTCTACCGCCACCGCCCTTAAATGCTGCTCTTTTTCCTGGAGCTCTCTCACCTGTTCCGCAAGTTGTAGCCGGTCGTCCTGGACCTTCTTAGTCTCCTCTTTAGCTGCCTTCAATTCTCCCTGCGCCTGCAGCGACAGCTGTTGCAGTTCTAGCTGGGCTTGCTCAGCGATCTGCCGCCACTTCTCCGCCTCGGACACGCTCATCCCGGCAACTCCGAAGTAGCCCAAAAATGATTAGGAGGTTGCTGTCACAGTGGCCGGAGTGGACTACTTCAGAGTAACGACGCTACGCAGCTCTGCATTTTATTCTTTTATTGGTGCTGCGTATTTACAGTGCTCAAGTCATTGCTATTTACACGGAGCGATGTTGTCAGTCGGTTTCAGAACCTCCTAATGGCTTTTGGCGCGTCTTTCTCCAACACAAAAGCTTTGGCAGACCCATCCTCTTGCCCCTCCTCTTCCTGCGTAATTCTGGAGTTGGAGGGATGGGTCTTCCCCCCTTGCTTGCCCCTTCCTGTCCCACCTGGGACCCTGGCTCCTCTACCTTGCCTGAGCCTCGGACACGACTTCCTGCTTCCCCACTGGAATCGGAACTCTCCCTGCTTTCCCCTTTGCTCGGGGACGGGCTTGAACTCAGGAGGGGAGGGACTTCGCGATATCCCCTGTCCCTCACAATGGGTAAGGCCAATGGGGATGGAGCATGCTTAGTGGGTATGGGATTCTGACAGAGTCCGAGCCTCTTCTGTCCCCCAGCCCCCACCTGGAGAAGGGTGCCTCGCTGGCTGGCTGCAGAGGGCGGAGCTGCTTCTTCTCTCTCGGAGGCAATGCCACTGCCTCCTGCCAGCTTTTCTCATTGTCTTTGTGGGTACCTGTCCCCCACTATTATATTACTGGGGGTGCCCAAGCACCCACAGCCCCCTGGAGTTCGCTCCTATGCAACTGTATGCCAAAGAAGGAAGCGTTGCCAAAATGGAAATACCGGTAAGCAATGCTGAACTATTCCCACTCCTTTTTATTTGAACACCCGTAACTGAAAACATTTGCAATGCTATGGCTCCTCTTTCTTATCTCGTCCCAACAGCGATAGCAGAATGAATCATTTGTTTATAATATTTGAGAATCATTGCACTGATTTCCTTTCCTGTCCTTTGGCTAATGCATTCTTAAATCGCAATGTCACTCAAAAGAACCAATTAGAAGGCAGCAATCCCACAAATTGCACTCCGTCACTGTAGCTTAGCTTGGGCAGCCATAGATTGCTAGTGCTGTCAATCAGCATTCCTAAAGGGTTGTTTGGTTCCATATTGCCCATCGTAGCATGTCTTGAGGTGAATTGCTATCTTCAGAATAACCCAACACAGCTAAGGGTAGTCCTTACATTTTCAGGTGGCCTGGATGGTGGAAATCCTGAAATGAAAAGGACATTTTCAGAATTTTGAACCAGATGAGAAAAGCAGTACAATGGAGTATCCTGACAGAGGGCGTGTTGGATGGCAGGGCTGGTGAACACGGGCATATTGCAACTTTTTAATAAAAAAAAAAATACAGGTCCTACTTCTGTGTACTTACAGCAAACAATTCAACATGTCCAAAATGGAATGAACTTCAGTTCACTCCCATCCGTTTCCAAAATAAACTAGTTCATTTCATGTTCAACTCAAGTTCACCCAAATGATCTTCGGCAACTGGGCATGCGAAAGAGTGGGTGGTTCATGAGGAAGGGGACTGCTGGATTGAGTAGTCTGGGGCTGAGTGCTGAATTCTAAGTTAAAGAATGGCTGAGTTGGCAGGTATCCAGCATGTGAGTGTAAATGCGTGAAGTGCACATACAGCTGAGTTCCCAGAGATGTGTGCAACAAGCTGGTAGTCAAAGTCCATTTTAAAGATAAAGACCTATAAGAAGGGAGAGTCGGAGGGGGCCTTGGAGTTGCCCCTCAACAGTTAGCACCTAGACATCAGACTAAGCAGCCACACAGGTCGCTTGCTTACTGCCTGCCCCATTATGGTATCGTATTTCCATTAAAATTACGATTATTATGGGATTAAGGATTATGGGAGTTGTAGTCCAGCAGCATCTGCACAGTCACAGCTTCCCCATCCCTGCCATAAATAAATAAATATTAAGTTGCAGTTACAGTTTTCTCCTCTTATTACTACAACAAAACCCATCCTCCCTTGACATGAGTCAGCAGTGTGATGCAGCAGCTAAAAAAGCCAATGCAATTCTGGGCTGCATCAATACGAGTACAGTATAGCATCTAGATCAAGGGAAGTAATAGTACCACTGTATTCTGCTCTGGTCAGACCTCACCTGGAGTATTGTGTCCAGTTCTGGGCACCACAGTTCAAGAAGGATACTGACAAGCTGGAATGTGTCCAGAAGAGGGCAACCAAAATGGTCAAAGGCTTGGAAATGATGCCTTATGAGGAACGGCTTAGGGAGCTGGGTATGTTTAGCCTGGAGAAGAGAAGGTTAAGGGGTGATATGATAGCCATGTTCAAATATATGAAAGGATGTCATATGGAGGAGGGAGAAAGGTTGTTTTCTGCTGCTCCAGAGAAGCGGACACAGAGCAATGGATTCAAACTTCAAGAAAGAAGATTCCACCTAAACATTAGGAAGAACTTCCTGACAGTAAGAGCTGTTCGGCAGTGGAATTTGCTACCAAGGAGTGTGGTGGAGTCTCCTTCTTTGGAGGTCTTTAAGCAGAGGCTTGACAGCCATATGTCAAGAATGCTTTGATGGTGTTTCCTGCTTGGCAGGGAGTTGGACTGGATGGCCCTTTTGGTCCCTTCCAACTCTATGATTCTATGATTCTATGATTCTCCCAGCTTTCTGAAGGGGTGAGGTCAGTTTCCATCAGAGTTCACATCCCTTAAATTGTCACGTTCCAGTTGTGTGGCAGTTCCTGTTAACCACGTGCAATCATAGCAAATAATAATAATAATAATAAACAACTTCCTCCTTTGCACTATGCTAATCCACAGAACATGTGTCTTTTTGTTTCACCTCCCTTGCTATTTTTAGTTTTTTTAGTAGTTAAGTTTTCTATCAATGCTAATTGCCACACTTCTTTATACCAGGTGGTCACTGTCACATCCTTTAAGAATTTCCAATATTTAGTTATTACTAGCCTGGCTGCTAATAAGATCTGGACGATAAAATGCTTAAAACACATGTTCATATATGATTAGGTAAATTTTAGTTTTAAATTGTTATCATTTCAAAATTGTTGTCATTTCAAAACCATTTTATTTATCACATTTATCCATCCCACCATTTATCCTCAAAGCAACTTGATGTTTGCAACTTGATGTTTAGACAGAGACATGGAGACTGGTCCAAGGTTACCCAGTGAGTTGTTGTGGCCGGCTAGGCACAAACTGGAACCCAGATATTCTCCAGTGATGGATCCAATTTCTGTAGACAGAAAGCGCCTTTTAATATAGTTCCATTCTCCTCACTACATCGTCCAGGAGTAAGTTTCTTGCCCCATATCTAATGGGAATTGCTGATGATTCTAACAAAGCCAAACTGAGACACCTATTGAACGATGAAGACGCTTCTAGATCACTCACTGTTGCTAGATATCTGATCAGCGTCCTATCTCTAAAGAAGAAAAACGGACTTCTGTATGGTTCGGACAACCCTTTTAAACCATGAATCACAATATGATATTAGAATTGATGACATTCTGATCAACAAATGAACAGAGGGTGACGTTTTATATTGTAAAATTTTACTGTATGTTCTTTTACTATTTTACTTTTTATCTTGATTTTTGTGTGAACCCCAGACGGAAGTCACAATTATTTGCATGTAGTTCTGGGAAATGTGTTTTATGCGATGGGGCAATGGCCGTAATAAATATCATTCATTCATTCATTCATTCATTCATTCATTCATTCTCCTCACTCAAATCCCAGGGGGTGGGGGTGGGGGTTTCCTTTCTTTATTTTAACACAATCATCACGTTATTTAACAAAAATCATCACAGAGTTCCATTGTTTTCCTTCCCACTAATATTTCCCCATTCTAGTACATTGAAATCTTTAAGCTGTCATTTTGAACAATGCTTTTAAGAGGGCCTTTATGTGCCTCTATGTGTATTTAATATAATTTATCCCCCCAATTCTGTATTCTAACAAAGTGTGGTTATTCTCTTGTTTTCCACTTTGCTATGTGAAACAGTTTATTTTACTCACTCCCTCTCTGCTTGTTTTATATGGTTATAAACCATATAAACACACAATGTTCTATCCAAACAAGGCATCTCTATTTTATCGTTTGCCTGCAAATAGGCTTCTATTATTTTACTTTATGCACATGTAAGGATACAGATTTCCCCCCTCTACTTAATGTTCCACAGCTCTTTTTTTATATATCTCTGCCATATTCATTTTACATCAGTTGCTATACTATATATGTCTCAGTTAATTTTCAAAAGAGCTCTGAAAGCTACAAAGGTAGTTAAAGAACAAATCCATTAACAGATGCAGGATTACCGCATTAACCATGAAAGGGTAATATAAAATTGTTAATGTGAACAGGGTAGGAAGATATACATATCCTGAAATATAACTATTACAGGTGCCACAAAATGCCAATTGATATCAGGCAGACACATTCACTGTAATCTTTTGAGCACCCGCTAATAACTTATTTGTTTGGTCGAGCTGAACCAGAACATTGGCATGTGTTTTAAACAGGTTTTTAGCTTATTGGTGATTTTAGTTATTTGTGAATGTTCTCAGTCAATGGTTCCCAATTAGCTAAGTACTGCAGACCCCGTTTTTCAAAAGCCAAGCCATCCCCAACTTTTGAAAATGTGGATATCTCTACATAGCTGCCAAGTACCCCGTATCTCCCGGGAAACCCCCGTTTTTTCGTACTGTTTCCCGGCAAAGATGGGCAAAGCAACACCGGAAGTTGTGTCTATGCAACTTCCAGTGTCACGCAGCTGCCGATCCCGGATTCTGCAGTCCAGGACTTGGCAGGTATGTATCTCTATAGTAGTTTCTGTGATGTGTATGGTGCTGCAGACCCCCTGTGGTAGTTGTTTTTACTGTTTTTACTGATAATTTCATTGTTTTATTCTTTTTGTAAACCACTTTGTGGTTTGTTTGTTTGCTTGTTTGTTTGTAATCAAGCAGTCCATAAATGTTGTAAATAAATCACTGGCTCCAGTAGTGGCTCAATGGAGGAAATGTATGGAGACAACTTAGCTGTTAATATTAGCCATGCGATAATGGTAGAAAAGGGTTTTCTCTTCCCAGGCCACACATGTCTCTGTCACTGAACTCACACCCTCCTGGATCACTTTTGCCTGGTTGTGATGTGTCCACACACTTAAGTGGCCATAGTATGGTGGTGATCAACCTGGGAGTGTCTTCCTCAAACCAGTCACACCCACGGCCAAAAGACCTGTCTCACTAGGGTCCTAACACAAAGAAGGTAGCTTAATGGTTTCAGTGGGTTTTTGCAGCTCCTATCGAAGGACAGGAAAAGATCTCCTTGGGAGTAAGGAGGACTAGCTGGAAAGTAAGCTATCTCCTTCCTCCCGTTTCTGCCTCACCAAGTTTCTCATGCAGCTGCTGAAGTTATGGGCAACCCATGGGAAGCAAGGTGATGGAAAAGTCAGAGATCTTGGCTGCCCAGAGAATATTGAGATGGGAGATGTATCTGTGAAAACGGTCATTTAAGTGGCCAAGGAGAGGTGGAAGATCTTGTTCATTATGTATTCAGAAGTTGTTGGCTGGGCAGGGCAATGGCACTTCCCTGACCTCCTGTCACTGGCACCACTGCAGTTTACCAGGAGGAGGAAAGCACACAGATCAAGGACTGTCTTCTCACACTGGTCTCCAACCTTCACAGGTGTCCTGTGCAAGAGAGAATATTGGGTGATGGGCCTGTGGAACTCCTGCAGAAGTTCATCCTAGCCACCCTCTGGAGCCAGCCATCATTCCAAATATATCACACCAAATTCTCAGATCAGTATGGCTGCCTCTGAAAGCAGCAGCCCAAGTCTCCTCCTCCCATGGGTCAGTTTCTCTGCCCGCTGCTCAAGTGCTGCTAATGAAACGGGGCAGGAGCAGGGAATGCGATGACACGTTGAGTGCTCTTAAAGGGAGCAGAAGAGACACACAGCTCTTGTTTTCAATAGCAGACCTGTGTCCAATGTAACATCTAATCCTGCTGCTCAATGATTGCATTGCTCACTATGACATTCCTGTTAACCAGTTCTGTTTTCTTTTCTTTTTCTCCCTATTGACAAATCTTTGTTCACTTTCAAAAGAACTAACATTTCAGGTCAAGGAAGAAATTTCATTCAGCTCACGACCTTGCTCTGCTCTTGCTTCCTCTCCTACAATCATAAGGAAACTGATGTCAAACTGTGAAAGAGCCATTTCCTTCAATTGAGTTTAGCTCTGCAGAATCCTGCTTCTACTAATGGGGTCACCTACATTTTTGTCATTTAAAAACTGGGTTTTATTTTACTTTTGTCTCCTTGGACATCAGCATGCATAAGGTTGCGTGGATGAGTTTTGCTTTGCATTCCTTTTGTTCATTCCTTTTGTAAATTCTGGGCCGGCTGTTTTATATTATAATGGATTGTTTCCCAAATGCAGTGCAAATTTGAGTCATAAATCTGTAAGATGATGTGTATCAGCTTCCTTGTTCTTCTGGTGGAGGGGGGGGAGGCAATGGAGTGCATCTATGAGAGATATCTACTAGCAACTGTGCTACACAGTCAATCAACTAATGAAGTATTTTCCTGAGAAAGCTATTAAGCGAATGACTGCATGACTGGACACAATACTGTGTCAATCCTAGCATCAAAGACAGATGAGAGTTGAAGCTAAGAGGGAAAGTGTAGGTAATCTTCTGCACTGTATTTTTGGTTTTATAGTGAATGTATTTAAAGAAACAGACATCACCTTGCCTACAAAGGTCTGTATAGTTAAAGCTATGGTTTTCCCAGTAGTGATGTATGGAAGTGAGAGCTGGACCATAAAGAAGGCTGATCGCCAAAGAATTGATGCTTTTGAATTATGGTGCTGGAGGAGACTCTTGAGAGTCCCATGGACTGCAGGAAGATCAAACCTATCCATTCTTAAGGAAATCAGCCCGGAGTGCTCACTGGAAGGACAGATCGTGAAGCTGAGACTCCAATACTTTGGCCACCTCATGAGAAGAGAAGACTCCCTGGAAAAGACCCTGATGTTGGGAAAGATGGAGGGCACTAGGAGAAGGGGACGACAGAGGACGAGATGGTTGGACAGTGTTCTCGAAGCTACGAACATGAGTTTGACCAAACTGCGGGAGGCAGTGGAAGACAGGAGTGCCTGGCGTGCTATGGTCCATGGGGTCACGAAGAGTCGGACACGACTAAAGGACAACAACAACAATTTAAAGAAACCAGTTGCTGTATTTCACTGCATAATCATTGCCACCGCATAATCGCCACACCCCATTTTTCCAGCCCTAAAATTGGTTCCATAGCTTTCACGGCATAATAGTTGCAGAGTATAATTTGACAGCAGGAGGATCCACAGAGCCAGGCTGGCAGTAGCCTTGATTCAAACCTATTACACTTCTTAGGTGCGTGTACATCTTGGGACGCAGGTAGCACTGTGGTCTAAACCACTGAGCCTCTTGGGCTTGCCAATCAGAAGGTTGGCGGTTCAAATGCCCATGTAGGAGTGAGCTCCCATTGCTCTGTCCCAGCTCCTGCCAACCTAGCAGTTCGAAAGCACACCAGTGCAAGTAAATAAATAGGCACCATTGCGGTGGGAAGGTAAACGGCGTTTCCATGCATTCTGGTTTCCGTCACGGTGTTCCGTTGTGCCAGAAGCGGTTTAGTCATGCTGGCCACATGGCCCAGAAAGCTGTTTGTGGACAAACGCCGGCTCCCTTGGCCTGAAAGCGAGATGAGTGCTGCAACCCCATAATCGCCTTTGACTGGACTTAACCATCTAACTGGACTTAACCCGCAACTGCTAAGCTGTGATGCAGCTGACAGTGTGTATGGAGGTCCTGGGTGCCCAGATGATAAGATGCCCCTCCTGGCCTCACTGATGGTGGTCCAAAGGAAAGGAGAGCAATATGTTTGGCACCAGCCTGGCTTCAGGAGTTGCTGAAAGAAGGCACACAAGGTGCCATCCAATTGTCTTAGGGACTCCACTCCGGATTTGTGTAGGGTTTCTTTTTTACTCCTGAAGATGTCCCACAAGATGTCCTGTTTCTTCTCCTGAAGATGTCCCACAAGACAGCAGAGGTTTGGGATCAGATATTTCCTTCTCCTGGATGGGCTACCTTCCCATCTTCACCCCACTTTCCTCTACAGCACGTGCAGAAACCACTGTTGGTCTCACCAGAGCCTCACTGAGGGTTTGTGACCCATCGGCTACCCTCAGCTGGTTTATCCAGCCAGCAAAAGCCGCTTCCCGGGGTGTGGCTGCTGTCGCATGCAGACAGCTTATAGGAGCCACAGATGAGAGCTGAGTGCAGGTGGGGACAAAGGTGGACAAACTACCCCAGGAGAAGCCCGACATGTCCGCCACCAGAGGTACTATCTCTGCCTGTATCTGAAGAAGTCTGCATGCATACAAAAGCTCATACCAATGACAAGCTTAGTTGGTCTCTAAGGTGCTACTCTAAGGTCTCTAAGGACGCTGGTGGCGCTGTGGGTTAAACCACAGAGCCTAGGGCTTGCCGATTAGAAGGTCAGCGGTTCGAATCCCCACAACGGGGTGAGTTCCTGTTGCTCGGGCCCAGCTCCTGCCAACCTAGCAGTTCAAAAGCACATCAAAGTGCAAGCAGATAAATAGGTACCGCTACAGCGGGAAGGTAAATGGCGTTCCCGTGTGCTGCTCTGGTTCACCAGAAGCGGCTTTGTCATGCTGGCCACATGACCCAGAAGCTGTACACCGACTCCCTCGGCCAATAATGCGAGATGAGCACCTAACCCCCAGAGTTGGTCACAACTGGACCTAATGGTCAGGGGTCCCTTTACCTTTTAAGGTGCTACCGGAAGGAATTTTTTTATTTTGTTTCGACTGCGACAGACCAACATGGCTACCTACCTGTACTTATCTCTACCCTAACACTCAAATCATAGTTTCTTTTTTCAGGGGCCCTTTTTGGCTTAGCATTGAAAGAGAGCAGCAAGTTATGACCTGGTAATTCCCCCTTAGAAGTGCTGGCTGCCTTCTGGGCTCTATCTAATTGCTAACGAGCCACCAAGGGAAACTAAGGTAATAAGACTCTGCTGCCAGTCACCTTGGCCAGTGGAGCAATATGAAGTTATAGCTGTGTGAAGAAATAAGGGGTTGTTTTTTCATGCTATGAAGCTATTGAATATTGCAAGGAATGCCCTACAGAGAAGATGTGCTTATTCCACAGTGCCTCCCAAACTTTTGGAAAGCATGCCCTCCTTGATTCCTTTGAAGACAATACTACTGACATGGCAAGTCAGAATATTGCTATGATTCTGTTAGATTTGCCAATTTGGGACTAATAGCTTAGCAGGTTGCTGTCTGACAGGTGCTAACAAGAGTATGCAAATCCTGCCATTCCCCACTCGCTTAGCTATCATCAGAGTAAGAGGAAATTGAAATACCTTCTGAAATACCTATAAACTTTGATTGAACTAAATTATTTAAATATTGGGATTTTATAAGCTATTTTTAGCCTAAGACTTGTTGAATCTTCCGGCCCACCTCCTCGTGTCTGTAGCAGCAACGATCAAGGCCAAATCCATATGTAATGCAAGTGTCTAATGCAGATATGGTTCAGAGAGGCACTTTGCAGAGGCCAAACCCATCTGCGTCTCAAGCTGATCTTAACACAGCCACCCAGGTGCTCTGGTGTGGAATGCAAAACTTGCGTTTTGAGTACAGTAGAGCTACTGTACGCGGGTGGCTTGCCTAGGGCTTGCCGATCAGAAGGTCGGCGGTTTGAATCCCCGCGACGGGGTGGGCTCCCGTTCCTCAGTCCCAGCTCCTGCCAACCTAGCTGTTCGAAAGCACGTCAAAGTGCAAGTAGATAAATAGGTAACTACAGCGGGAAGGTAAACGGCGTTTCCATGTGCTGCTCTGGTTTGCCAGAAGCGGCTTTGTCATGCTGGCCACATGACCTGGAAGCTGTATGCCGGCTCCCTCGGCCAATAACGTGAGATGAGCTCCGCAACCCCAGAGTCGGTCACGACTGGACCTAATGGTCAGGGGTCCCTTTACCTTTACCTTTAGAGCTACTCTAGTACTTCCTGGTTTATACAGAGCAACCCAAAGCAACAGAGGAGCCAGCTCCTAGGGGCCAAGGAATCTTCAACACACATCCCCTAAAGCTTATGGGCTTTGCCATTCAAATGGTGTGTGTGCACCGCATCATGTGATTAATTATGCAAGGCAGGGCTTACCTGGGCCCCACGGTATTTTTTTCAAGTTGGCACCCCTGCAAAGCAGGATGGGTAGGTAAGCGATGGATGAGTGACTACTTCCCAAGCCCTGATGGCTTGCGCCGGCCATGAAAGGGGAGGAACGTTTATTTCTTTTTGTAACCAATGCTCCAGAATGCCATGGGTAAAATGCCTCTAAGGGAAATGGAGTGGCTTTTAACCTGGTGGCTCCAAGGCTGCACCTGCCCTGTCCCCAAAATGCCCCATTTGGGCCCTCACACTGGCTACCAATTGCCTAACCCCCACCAGAAGTAGAACTGCACCCACAGCCCCATCTACAGGCATGGTCGGGGCTTCTACAATGGACATGGCTCCTCTATCCCAACCTAAATCCCTCTACATGCTACAAGGGATGGAAGAAGCTGCATCTAGCTCAGGGGTAGGCAAACTAAGGCCCGGGGGCCATATCCGGCCCAATCACCTTCTCAATCTGGCTCGCGGATGGTCTGGGAATCAGCGTGTTTTTACATGAATAGAAAGTGTCCTTTTATTTAAAATGCATCTCTGGATTATTTGTGGGGCCTGCCTGGTGTTTTTACATGCGTAGAATGTGTGCTTTTATTTAAAATGCATCTCTGGGTTATTTGTGGGGCATAGGAATTAGTTCATTCCCCCCCCCCAAAAAAAATATATAGTCCGGCCCCCCACAAGGTCTGAGGGACAGTGGACTGGCCCCCTGCTGAAAAAGTTTGTTGACCCCTGATCTAACTACAGCTATACAATATTGCCAAGACCTAGTAGAATGCACAGTAAAGAGGTATTTTGGGTTACAGATGCTTCAGGTTACAGACGCTTCAGGTTACAGACTCCGCTAACCCATATATAGTACCTTGGGTTAAGAACTTTGCTTCAGGATGAGAACAGAAATTGTGTGGCAGCAGCACGGCGGCGGAGGGAGGCCCCATTAGCTAAAGTGGTACCTCAGGTTAAGAACAGTTTCAGGTTAAGAATGGACCTCTGGAACAAATTAAGTTCTTAACCCAAGGTACCACTGTATAATAGTGGATAGTGGTGGATTTATTCCGCTTTATTCTCCAATGCTTCCCCAAGTTATTGCCGTTTGGAGGGGTATAGCACAAGAAAAGCTAGACAAAAAAGAAAAAAGGACCAGAACATTTGTCGTGTAGAAAGTCATGGGATTTCATCAGGAAGTTATAGGATGTGCACTGATTGGAAATGAAGCAGTAGGACTGCCCCAAAACTTTTGCAGGTGCAAACAGTATTAAAAGTGGGGTTTGCTTATGACCACCCCAGTAGCATCACGAGCACAAATTATCATGCATGCAGAATAAAAAAGGATGTCTGAAGGATCTCTATATTGAGAAACGGAGTCTGCAAAAGGGAGGAATGCAACTATTTGGCTAATATTGAATTCTGTGTTCATATTGGCTGGATATTTGAGGAGAGATGATAGGCAAAACCATTAGCGCTCATGAATCATAATCGAGTGAAGCAGAAGCCCTGCAAGGGAGCACTCAAGAGAAACTTTAATATTGCCTGAAATCAAAATTGAAGCTATTGTGCCCAATCATGGATCATTATATCAAGGCAAAAAAAAATCTGCATTTTTTTTTGTATTCCTGTTCCTTTCTGAGCTGGCTTCCCCTGTGAAATACTAATTTATTTTGCAGATAACAGAATTTAGCTCACAGTTCTGCAGCTGAATATACAGTGATCTGAGATACAGGCAGTAGAGAAAGGAGTTGCATATAAACTTCATGAAAATACTAGTCAGGACAACTGGAGAGAAAGGAGTCAGGCTGGGACAGAAACAAAGCAGAGTGAAACTATTTGACCAACTGTAATGATTTTTAGACAGCAAAAGTTGCTGACTTACACCTCAGGGTGCTGAAGGAACCAGCAGTGAAACTATCCATTAGCATTTGGAAATCTGTGCAAAACAGTACTGTATAAAAATCTCCCGTGAAGGTGAAATAATGAACTTTTTTCTTTTTTTAGAGAAAAAAAAAGATGTGAGGATTTACAAATCAATGCCCACAACTCATTTAGAAAGTAATTTGATTTTTTTAAAAGAAAGAAAAAATCTAATAGCATCAAGAAGAAAAACAGGCAATCACTAGAAACTCATGGAGGTTTGAAATACAGTTAGGAGATCAGGCTAGAAAGCATTGACTACTCATTTACACATTGATCTTTCTCCAGGACTTATATCTTAAAAGTGTATTGATGACTAGCCCCTGGGCATGGTCTGAAAGTACATGCAACAAGCTGAACTTAAGCTTAAGTCTGGGACAATATTGTTGCATGCCACCCCAATCTCCGAGTGGCGCAGGATTCCAGGGGTTCCGGAGGGTTACCCAGGGTTCGGTTTCCTCGGAATGAGGGACAGTGGAGACTGTGGTGTCTTTAGGATATATGATTTATTTACATACATATACACAACCTGAGCCTAAGATGGAGGGGCTCGCAGCATTAACACCCCAGAATGTATTGCTTCTCCCATAGACCCAGCCTTGGATTCAGCCAGAAATCAAGCATGCCATTCATGCTCAGGCTTCTGCCTGCTTCTTGCCTTCTAGCCCAGACCAAACTTCCTCTTTGGTGGTCACTCCTAGCCGAGTAAGATTGTCTTCCATAAATACGGTTTTAACAATGAGTCTGTAAGTGACTGTGGAGGCCAATTCTGGACCCACAAGTCCTTCCACAGTGGGGACATTGGTTCCCTGGCGGGAGTTGATCATGGTGTGGATTTGCCAAGCGTTCCTTCCTCTTAGCACGTTAACATACCTATTGTGTGTCCATTGTTAATCATCCTCAGGTGGACCAATCAAAATCAATGGATAAAATTTCAAGTTTTAAAACACCTGCTGAAAAGGTTTCTATTTCGTCAGGCTTATGCAGTCCATCTTTCCATAACAGTTAGCTGGTTTTAGTTGTTTATTTCGTTCCCTAATAGTTAGCTGATTAGTTCTGATTTAAACGCTTTTATGTGTGTGTGTTTTAATTGTACAATTGCTGTGAACCACTCTGATAATATGCTGCAGTATATAAATCTCTCTTTTTTTATATAATAAAACAAACTTGCATCGATTAATTTTAATGTGTCTGCGCCCATTAGGACTTTGTTGACTTATCACCATGTATGTAATATCCATTGCGCACACCCACAAACACACCCCTCCTGATTAAAAGCCCATCCTCGTTATCAACACAGGTTAAGTTTATTGAAACTTGGGTTTTACAGCTCTGCGACCAAAGAATAGGACCCTTCTTCCCCCCCCCCCCCAACTCCCCTTCGGCTTATGGAACTGGCGGCGTGGGAGTAAGCAAATGCGCGCGCTCCTCCTCGGCGCCCCCACAGGCCGGCGGAGGCTGCGCGGGGTTCGCTCTCCTGAAAAGCAGAGGCGCGCGCGCCGGGGCGCAGCCAGGAGGCGAGCAGCCGCCAGCTCAGTCAACTAGCCGCCGCGTGAGGGACGCTGCGTGCCTGCCCGGTCGTCTGGCCCTGCTCCGAAGTGGCGGGAAGGCGCCGCGGGTCGCCCGGCGGGCGGAAAAGGCGCTGCCTGTGGGGTTCTTTTTTGACGCGCGTTTTGGGAAGGCGCCGCTTCCGACGGGGAGACGGGATGAAAGAAGGAGGGAGGCTGGTGTCCCCGCCGGGTCGCCCTCGTGCCAGCCTCCCAGAGAAGGAAGGAAGGGACTCTTCTGCCCGGCGTCGCGCCCTCGTCGGAAGGCTTCAGGAGGAGCGGCAGGTAAAACATCCTCCACTTCTTGTGTCCCCCGAGGCACATTTCACTCTCCTTATAACAGGGCAGTTCCAAACACGGAATACCAGAGAGTAAGCCCTGCTGGGTTTAGAGGAGGCTCACTTCTGAGTAAACGTGTTTATAGGGTTGCACCGCACGCCTTCTCTCCTCTGCATCCTCCCTCTCTTTCAACCCTACACACACACACACACACACACACCCCTCAGCAGCATACACAGCTGTCCCTCCTTATCCAGCAATCCCACAGATGGTTTCTTTTATACTGTATTACAGAGCCATAGCTACGGGGGCTGGGGGGCCATAGGTGTGTTTTATGCCCCATGTGAAGCTTCCAGAGGGGGCGCCATTGAGGCTCCCAGCCTCTGGGTGTGCACAAATGTCAAACTGGCTCTTTGACCTGGGTGAAATAAAGCCTAGTTTTGCCCCTATTTATTATATATTATCCCACCCTTCTTCTAGGGAGCTTATTATATTTTACTTTCCCCACCTTCCTATTTTATCCTTCATGTTGCGGTATATGAACTACCGTATTTCTAAACGTTCAGATGATGCTCCTCGGGCACACTATATGCCGAGTTCTCCCCACTCCACTTCCCAATATCCCTTGACCATTCACACTAATCACTGTAGAAGTCTCGTTTTTCCCATGGCTTAGAATCTAAACATTCATCTTTCCTTTGGAAGCATCATGCCTTAAGTGTGCAGTATTTCTACACCATGTCTGTAATATGAGGAGACACAGAATCTGAATGCCTGATTCCGTTGATTGAAATAATTTGACAGAAGAGCACCTTGAGTTTAGCAGATCGCTTGGCACAAGTATTGTGTGGCGCCCATCCTCGCATTTGTTGCACCCAGCAACAAATCACACACTCAAGCTGATTCCCACAACACGCATTCTGCCATTTGTTACATGCATGCAGATTGACTCATCAACTGAATATGATTTGGGTGTTCTATAACATGCACCTTAGTGAATTTAGTAATTTTCTTTGCTGTTGTTTTTGTAAGTGTCCTCCATGTTGCCCAACAGTTAGGTAAAGTGAAATTTGTGCCCATGGTATTTGAATCATGAATGTAATGGTTAGAAGTACCGTAATCACTGGATGTTGCAGCCTTTGAGTAATGACATGTGGGAACTCACCCATACTGCCAGAGCAAGAGGAAATCAAATGTCATTGGGGCAATAGGTTAAATAAGCTCTGGTATGTCTGTTCCGAGGCAGTGGCAAAGAGCTCCTGCAGAATTTTTGAATTTAAGGAATGCTGTTTTTAAGCACAACTTTTATAAGTATCTGAACTTGTGTTTGTGTGTACTTTCCATTGTCATATTCTCACAGCTCCAATATATTAGAATGTTAAGATTTATTGCTAGGCAAGCATGTCATAAAGATTTGATCCTTACAGGTGATCTGGATATATTTCAGTGGTGTTGCTTTGAGTGAACTACTTTACATATCCTAATAGGCATCTCTTTCACCTTTTTTAGGACTGAGTCTTCAATCAAATATTTGTTTGCCTGGTTCAAGATGTGAACTGTTCACCCATCCACAATGCTCACAGATTACGATTCAATCCCGGCTCTAGCGTTTTCTTGGATAGACTAGGTATATTCAGCTGCAAATATATTGCATTCAAAAGTGCTTTTCCAGCCTTGTCTCATATCCATCACTTCTTTCTAAATCATGTTTTCAAACTCATGTTGCCTCTGTCTTATGCGTAGGGCTGAGTATCGGGTCTCAGACCATGAGCAAAGAGATCATGGTGCGGGGATAGACTTTGCCTTGGTGAAACCAGCCTAAAATTGTCAAGCCATGCCAGAAAATAATGTGTAGCCCTATTGACATCACATCTCCACTCAAACAGTCATGGAATTAGCATGTGTCCTAGCCTTAATTTATTTTTGCCACAAAGTCTTCTACTGAACACGCTTCAAATAGTAATTTAAAGATTATCTACCATAGGTAGGTGGCACAAACTGGCATGTTTTCTATTCGTAGGTGATATTTAGCCAGAATATAAGGTTAAGCCATTCAAAACAAAAACAGGAATAACCCAGAAATTCAATTTTTCTTAAACTTACTGTTGCATTTTTCAATGCTTTGTAACAATGTATAATCACCCCATTGTTACCTGAATTGCAGGGGAGCAATTATCCTCATATTTTTAGCAATCTATAATGAAACATTTAATTGTATCAGAAAAAGCTGGCTATTCTGCAGCACATAGAAACACTCACTGAAAGGCAGTTTTAATCGGCAACAGCAAACTGGTTCATTCTTATTAATTTATCTTTCATATCCATTTTTTGTGAGCACTTCATGAAATCATCAAACTAAAGAAATACTGTATGGGTGTAAAAATTAACTCTTCTGTTCAAATCAATGGGATTTACAGTGTGGCTATTCAGAAGTTAGCCTTATTGAGTTCAGTGGTGCTTATTCCCAGGTAAGTAGGTACAGTGGTACCTCGGGTTACAAACGCTTCAGGTTACAAACTCCGCTAACCCAGAAATAGTACCTCAGGTTAATAACTTTGCTTCAGGATGAGAACAGAAATTGTGCACTGGCGGCGCGGCGGCAGCAGTGGGAGGCCCCATTAACTAAAGTGGTGCTTCAGGTTAAGAACGGACCTCCAGAACGAATTAAGTTCTTAACCAGAGGTACCACTGTATAGGACTGCATCTTCCAATGCTCTTAATCAGGCATCCCCAAACTTCGGCCCTCCAGATGTTTTGGACTACAATTCCCATCTTCCCCAGCCACTGGTCCTGTTAGCTAGGGATCATGGGAGTTGTAGGCCAAAACATCTGGAGGGCCGCAGTTTGGGGATGCCTGCTCTTAATGGTGGTTTCAGTGAATGTTATCATAGAACAGTTGGATTTAGAACAGTTGGATTTAGATTTATCATAGAACAGTGATAAAATCATTCCTTGTGATTCAAACTTTTAATCCAGTAGAGGTCACTGTAGCTCAAGAGGCAAAACATCCAGCTAATTAAAAAACAAACAAACCAAGCTCAGACTTTATATCTGTTGTACTTATATTAACCTAATATTTTACTTCTGTCACCTTTTATTTTAATCAGATTATTTAAACTGGGGGGGGGGGTTGTGTCTGCTTCAGAGCCGCACCTCCCTGTCATTTCACTCTCTCTCTAGGTTAGGCTGCCAGTGCTGCTTCTGCTAAGGAAATCTGGATGCTAAGGGGCCAATTGCAGGTGGCACATTTCTATAATGTGCCAGAGGACTTCACCCCAGCTGGTGTGTAGCGGGGACTATTTGTGAATCCCCAACATAGTACATCACTTCTGTAAAATGTAATAATATTTTAAGTATATACGTTAAGTTTAACCACTTAATCCTGTCTCCCTGATTATTTACTGTGTTATAAAAAAATAAATAAGGGACCCAGGTGGCGCTGTGGGTTAAACCACAGAGTCTAGGGCTTGCTGATCAGAAGGTCGGCGGTTCGAATCCCTGCAATGGGGTGAGCTCCCGTTGCTCGGTCCCAGCTCCTGCCCACCTAGCAGTTCGAAAGCATGTCAAAGTGCAAGTAGATAAATAGGAACCGCTCCGGCGGGAAGGTAAACGGCGTTTCCGTGCGCTGCTCTGGTTCGCCAGAAGCAGCTTTGTCATGCTGGCCACATGACCCAGAAGCTGCCTGTGGACAAACGCCGGCTCCCTCGGCCTATAGAGTGAGATGAGCGCCGCAACCCCAGAGTCGGACACGACTGGACCTGATGGTCAGGGGCCCCTTTACCTTTACCCTTTAAAAAATATTAATTCATATATACCATATATGTTAAAGTGGATAAAGGATCAGTGGCAGTGAAAGCAAAGAAGTATCTCAGATTTTCATATTTAATTGGGAATGTGCCAGTCCTCAATTTATGATCTAGAACTGTTAGCAAGAAGCCTCATCTCATCCTACTAGTCTTGTAGTTCCAGGCTTCAGCAAAAGAAGCACAGAATTATTATTATTATTATTATTATTATTATTATTATTATTATTATTATTTGGGGGGGGTTATTAGGTGGAAGTGAGCAGGGGGCCAGTCCACTGTCCCTCAGACCTTGTGGGGGGGGGGTTGGACTATATTTTGAAAGGAAAAAAAAAGAACGAATTCCTATGCCCCACAAATAACCCAGAGATGCATTTTAAATAAATGGACACATTCTACTCATGTAAAAACACGCTGATTCCCAGGCCGTCTGTGGGCCGGATTTAGAAGGCAGTTGGGCCAGATCCAGCCACTGTGCCTTAGTTTTCCTACCCGTGATCTAGACAGGTGTTTGCAGACAGTGAAGGACTGGATGTACACCAGCAAACTGAAATCCTGAATCTTGAAAACAATTGTGAAAAGACAGCGATGTCATGTGTTCAAAGTTCTGACGTTCAGGAGGCGAGAAGATGACCTGTTTTGCCTCCTAAAAGCTTCTTTTATTTATCAACAAATAAATATTTGTATAGTTGAGAATGTATCATAGAATCAGAAGCTTTAGCCCAAATTCACAGTGTGCAAGATATTTAACAACACGCCCGTATTCAAGTTTGCCTCTTTTTCTGCACCAAATCTGCAAGTAGCTGAGAACGGCTGTCACACGGTGTCCCTCCTCCTTCCAAGTCTGCATAATAAAGCCATGTGCACAGACATTCTCAGAGAGGAATGTTATGCTTGACATGAGGCTGCTGCTAAAAATAATGGCATATCTGCACTGAGTTGTCCTTTTCTTCTGTATTTATTTGAGAGATTTTCTGTAGCACTCTTTGGCGCGGCCAATCCTGGTTGGTCATTTTCATATGGATTGCATTATATAAAAGCTTGGGAATCCAGATAAATTTCAATGTGTCAGCTCACTTGCCACATTTTTTGATATAATTCCATAGGCTCCACAAACAGCAGCCAATGACGTGGTGCAAGGGAATACCTAGTATTATGATGTCATCACACGAGATTACTCAACCTGATATTACCAGGGGAGAGGCAAGAAATGAACATGGAAGTCCCATTTTTGGTTGCAGCCATATGTTGTCTATAGTGCATAGTTTTTTCTGCCCTTGCGGATTCCCAGACTTTGAAACTCTCTTCTCCCAAGGATAGGGGGGAAAGCATGAATATTTTTATCGAAGCAAGCAAGAGATAGGCAGGGGGTTCTTGGAGGTTCCTGGTAGTTAACTGTTAATTTCCCTTCAGTGTAGTGCTAATGGATCTGTTCATGTTCTATCTACATGTCCACATGAATTTGTACCTTACATGTATGTTTATGGAAGCACCACTTTGGGAGTCTTTAATCTGGGCACAGTTCATGCCACAGAGGTTCTTGTGTTATGCTGCTCCTAATTTAATATAGCCCATACAAGTCTTGTTAATATGGTGAAAATAGCAAGAGCACATTATTCTACTTGAATACTGAATTTACATCAAATTTTGGGCCATAAGTAAAATGGCTTTGCTGCTTAAAGTGCCAAGACAAAAATGCAAAATAGCAAGATGATTAGTTATTACCCAAAATCCACATTGCCTGGACCTTAAGCTTAGCTACTGATGTAGAGATACAAATAGATGGAGAGGAGAGATTTGCCTTCAAGGGGCTGGGAGACACAAGGGAACCGAAAGGGCTGCAATGGAGGCTTAAATGCATAAGAGGAACATGTGCCAGTGCAAATAACTGGAGTTGGGATAACACAATGGTTGAAAAACAGTGAGACTGGGGAAATGAGAGAGAGAGAGTTCAGAAAGAGATGGTAATAATAACTTACCTGAAGGAAGAGGGTGCAGAGAAAAGTTATTTCCTGAGTTTCGGCATGCAGGTGCACAGTCGTGACTTGAGTCTTGATAAAAATTTATCTGGTGATTTGAGTCTTTCAAAGAGTCAGCCAGCTGCCTCTGTTTTCTGAAACTTTTGGTTCAGTTGGGGTTGGAGTGGCCAATAAAGGTGGCCTTTAGCCAGATCTGTCCCCCAGTGTTTCTGGACAGCAACATGTTGTTGTTTAGTCGTTTAGTCGTGTCCAACTCTTCGTGACCCCATGGACCAGAGCACGCCAGGCACTTCTGTCTTCCACTGCCTCCCGCAGTTTGGTCAGACTCATGTTGGTAGCTTCGAGAACACTGTCCAACCATCTCGTCCTCTGTCGTCCCCTTCTCCTTGTGCCCTCAATCTTTCCCAACATCAGGGTCTTTTCCGGAGAGTCTTCTCTTCTCATGAGGTGGCCAGAGTATTGGAGCCTCAGCTTCAAGATCTGTCCTTCCAGTGAACACTCAGGGCTTATTTCCTTCAGAATGGATAGGGACATAGCTGTTTTCTTTTATCCACTGGAGGAATTCACCCTGCTTTCTATGAATCCTCCTAACAACACTCCGAAAACAGAATAAACTCTGGCTTATGCGTCTCACAAGGATCCTGAATAAACCCAAAGAAAGCAGCAAACATGACTAAGAGAAGGAGATGGGAAAGGTGGGGAAAAGGATCTAGCTAAAGCTGAAGAAGTTCAGCTCCTGCAGCCATCCTTGGGGAAAAGAGAAGCATGGAGAAGCCTAGCAAGCATTATACCCATGAAACCAAAGAGGTGGTGGATTTGATGAATGCCCAGTTATAGGCAAGGGACTTCCTGTCAGGCATCTGCTCTAATGCAAAGGGTGATCTTGTTAAGGACAGGGCTAGACAAAGGACACAAGTCTATCTGCTGGCATCACAATACAGTTTTCCCACTGCAGAATTTCTGCATGGTCATGAGAAGATTCCTGGGCCACTCGCAGCATCCTTTTCAAGTGACCAGCCACTCAGGAAAGAGTGGAATGCAAAAAGGGTGTTTAATCTAATTACCAGTTTGCTGGAAAAAACAATTAGAGAAAACTAATGGCCAAATAAGAGTGTATACTTGCATTATTTATTTATTTATTTATTTATTTATTTATTTATTTATTTATTTATACCCCGCCCATCTGGCTGGGTTTCCCCGGCCACTCTGGGCGGCTTCCAACAAATATAAAAATACATTAAAATATCACAGATTACAAACTTCCCTAAACAGGGCTGCCTTTAGGTGTTTTCTAAATGTCAGGTAGTTGTTCATCACCCTGACCTCCGATGGAAGGGCGTTCCACAGGGCAGGCGCCACTACCAAGAAGGTCCTCTGCCTGGTTCCCTGTAGCTTTGCTTCTGGCAGTGAGGGAACCGCCAGAAGGCCCTCGGCGCTGGATCTCAGTGTCCGGGCTGAACAATGGGGGTGGAGACACTCCTTCAGGTATATAGGACCGAGGCCGTTTAGGGCTTTAAATTAGATAATAGCAAAAAAAATCTGGAGATGTGTCTAGCCACCATATGCTTGATTTACCTATTTTAACCTATCATTTGACACCTGTTCTTCTGAATAATAATAATAATAATGCTTGCAACTATGTTGTCCATGTGACTGCTCGCTCCTATGCACCGCTTGCTGCTCTGAGATGTGATCATACCAATATAGCTTTGTTACTTTGCAATTGCACTGCACTCACTGCTCATAGCAA